>NC_041388.1:564114961-564142865 GCF_002162155.2 Triticum dicoccoides | reverse complement strand
GAGCGACATCGCAGAAATGGCTTTAAAAGAAATGCCACAGTCGGACGTCTGAGCGACATCGCAGAAAGGGCTTTAAAAGAAATGCCACAGTCGGACGTCTGAGCGACATCGCAGAAGGGGCTTTAAAAGAAATGCCACAGTCGGACGTCTGAGCGACATCACATAAAGGGCTTTAAAAGAAATGCCACAGTCGGACGTCTGAGCGACATCGCAGAAAGGGATTTTATTCGCAAGTAAATAATACTCATAATAAACATTCAATTCATGAAAACAAACGGGTTAGTCCATCCACAGGAGTAATCTTTTAACCGGACTTAGCACTCATGTGATTCACCGGAGTCTCTGTCATCAAAGATGACATTTGATTAGGATCAGATGGAACGAAACTTGACATGGAAAAGATGATTTGGAGGAATATATGACTCTGCAGAGTTTGTACAAAATTTTTCCCACAGTCAACGGATTTCCGTAGTCACGAAGGACTAGTTCCGTTTATGGTATTTCGGAAGAAAACACAACTAACCGGTACACACCCATCCTACCTCTCGATGCTAGGAACCACCCTAGTCATCGTCCAAGAAAAACTTTTGAGACGGGGAGATCACAATCTCGAATAGCATGGGATATAATTTATATACGCGCGCTCTAAGGGGTGCCCCCCTCTCGGTCCCAACCGGAAACACCCATGCCCCCTGACCGAATGACTGGCTTTAATCCAGGGCCATGGAACCATCATCACGGCCTCTCCTCTTTGGTGTGTACCATGAAAGTGGTTTGCAACTTACTAAACCATATTCCTTGCGGAAAACATGTGGTAGTACAAGGAAGGAAATGATAGGTACTGGACCGATATGGTTTGACACTGAAGTCACATAGTCTGGAGTAAGACTGGCATGCTACAACACTGCCATCGTACCCATCCTCATGCCAACACATGGCCATTCATATTCACATTCATCCACGTATGGATCATTGAACTCACTCACCTTGTTATCACATAAAATAACGTTCATCGGTATGATTACCAACATGCCATGAAACTAACTAAATGCAAAACATGCCGAGACACTCATCATATCAAAAGTTCAAACATGCTTGCCTGGTTCAGAGTAGTCGGAGCCTAGCTCGGTGAAGTTCGCGGCTCCGTCACCTCCTTCGGTATCTACGGTTTAAAGAAAATACATGCGCTAACGTAAATACCAAGGAGAGCACAGAAGGTAAACCAAATATTTTTCAAATAAATCTGATAAAAAACTAGACAAAATTTTAAAGAGAACAGAAAAAGAATCAATCAAAAATACTTTTCTGATTAAAAGTTATAAGGGTTTTTGTCCAGGGACTTATCTGTAATGAAACAGAAGATTTCCAGGGGCTAGTTTATAAAAACAGAAAACGCTTCGGTAGCGAATACGCCAGCCCGAAGAGAAAACGCATTCTGCCCGAAGGCGCTTCCAGAAAACGGTTCGAAAGAGAGAGCAGAGAGGCTGACGGTGGGGTCCCACCCGTCAGGTTCAAATGTTCAAATGGGGCGGCAGAGTTCGCCGGCGCCCGAGAGCCGCGGTGGTCGCCGGCGGCGATCCACGGCGAGGCAGAGAGATCGGAGAGTACCTCCGTGCTCAGGGTACCCTTCCGCGTCAGTTGATGGTGGTGGAGTCGGTCGGCGAGCACCACGTCGACGGCGAGCTCTGCTCCGGCGGACGGCGGCTCGGGTGGTCGAGGGGCTCGTCGGAGAGGGCTGCAAAGGTTAAATTGAAGAGGGGGTTATGCTCCTGGCAGCTAGAGAGGGTAGCGAACGGGGTTTGAGCGCCGGAGATGGCCTCACCAGAACGAATCGGGCTGGAGGCCGAGGCGGGGCGAGGCGGCCGGAGCTGGGGGAGGAGACCTCCTCGAGGTCCCCCTAGTGGCCTGGCGGGGTGTTGGTGAGTAGTGGGGGTGCTGCATGCACGAGAGCGAGCTCGGGACCCCTTTATATAGGCGGTCCGAGGCGGTTGCCGTGAACGAGGATCACCGGCGAGCGATTACGGTGGCGCAGTGCTCGGTCGGGGTGGTTAGGGGGTCAAGCGTCATCACGGAGGTTCAATGGGCCCGTTTTAGTGTTAAACTGGCCGGGGTTTGGGTGTTTGGGTCGAGCTCGACGGAACGGGGTGGCGCGGGCCCGTCGGCGGCAGAGAGCGCGCTCCGTGCGTGCTGCGCCACGGCGACGGTGCCGCATGCGTGCGCTGGCACGGAGAAGGCCACGCGGAGCCACCAGAGGACTTGGGCGGTGCCGAACGGCGTTGCGCCGCCGTTCTCCTCCCTGTCGGCCGTTACGGGGAGCCGGCCGCCGCAAGACACGCCGGCGCAGGCGGGCCAGGGCGCCACCGACGCCAGGGTCGCGCCAAGTGCGCGTGTGAAGCTTCGGACAAGCAAGCGAGGCCGCGAGCAACGTGCCAAGTGCACTGTGGCCGCGTGACTGAAACTGTCGAAACTGAAGATGACACTGAAACTGAATTTCTGAACTTTGAACAGTAACAGTGCCCACAAGGTGTTCGACCGAATGAAAATGGCCTCTGGTGATTTTTCCTTGAGCTGATTTTTGGTGGAGTGGCTTCTCCTTGCTCAAGTAGGCTGCATGATTTTTGGTGGTATTTTTGGAGGAGTGTAGATATGAATTTCACCAAATTTGGCAAATCTGGTCCAAACTTGCAGAGACTGAATTTTGAAAATTTTGAAAAGAGGAGGAGTGGATCAAGATGGTTCTGGGTTATGGATGCTAAGGACAATCCAGGAGAATTGGTTTGAGGTCAAAACTCAAATGCAGTAGGGCACTTGCTTTGAAAATCTCTCAGGCTCCAAATAATTTTCAGAATTGAATTGAGGGGAAAAATAATTAGAATAAAAATCCAAAACCAGTTTGGATTAGTTGGGACAGAGAATTTAGGTTGATCACTAGGGGGAGGGGAGGTTTTGGAGGGGTTTTATCTCATGGGCAAAAATACAAAGCCAAGGGTGGCTTCAAAGATATGAAAAACCCAAATTTTCATGGAGTTTCTTTTTTAAAAGAAAGAGATTAAACTCCCAAAATAATTTTGAGAGAGAACCAACAGAGAAGAAGTTTGCAAAAGATCAACCACCAAAGTTTGAAAGAAATAAAATCCCTGCCAAGGCAAAAGGAGGTTTTTAAGAAGAGGGTTTTTCTGAAAAAGAAAAAAAAATTAAAAACAAAAGTCTCTCCTCAAAACCACAAAGTTTTTGATAAAAACCAAATAAAAAATTTTGGAGTGTCACAACACCTACCCCCTTAGGAAAAATCTCGTCCCCGAGATTTCAGCTGATCCTTAAATAAGTGTGGATGCTCTGTCCGAAGAAAATCCTCGCTTTCCCAAGTCGCTTCACTGTCGGTGTGATTGCTCCACTGGACTTTGAAAAACTTGATGGTTTTCTGTCGGGTCCTCCTTTCAGACTCCTCTAATATTCTTATGGGACGTTCTCGATAAGTGAGGTCTGGCTGTACGTCAATGTTCTCATGAGCTACTTGTTTCTCTGGGTTGCTTACGCACTTCCTTAACTGAGAGACGTGGAACACGTCGTGAATGTCGGACAAGTCTTCGGGTAAGTCTAGCTGGTAGGCTACAGTGCCTCTTCGTGCCACTATGCAAAATGGTCCAATGAATCTTGGTGCTAATTTTCCTTTAATCTTAAACCGTTGCAATCCTCTCATCGGGGATACTCTCAAGTATACGAATTCACCGGGTTCGAAGCTGACCCTACGATGTTTCTGGTCATAATAACTTTTCTGTCGACTTTGAGCGGTCTTAAGTCGGTCCCTGATTAGCTTGACTTTTTCTTCGGCTTCTCTGAGCATATCTGGTCCGAAGATGCGGCTGTCTCCGGTCTCTGACCAATTTAACGGGGTACGACATCTCCTTCCGTATAGGGCTTCGAAAGGAGCCATTTGCAGGCTGGTCTGGTAACTGTTGTTGTATGCGAACTCGGCATATGGCAGGCTGTCCTCCCAACTGGTTCCATAGGTGAGGACACATGCTCTCAGCATGTCTTCTAAAACCTGGTTTACGCGTTCTGTTTGTCCATCAGTCTGTCGATGGTATGCGGTACTGAAGGCTAGTTGGGTTCCCAGAGCCTGTTGTAATTGCTCCCAAAATCTTGAGACGAACTGAGTGCCTCTGTCGGAAATTATAGTCTTCGGGACACCGTGCAGACAGACTATGCGGGAAAGATAAATCCTGGCAAGCCTCTGAGTGGTGTAGGTTGTCTTTACTGGAATAAAGTGTGCTACTTTGGTCAACCTGTCAGTGATGACCCATATGGCATCATTCCCGTGTCGTGACCGAGGTAATCCGACAATAAAATCCATCCCTATTTCATCCCATTTCCACTCAGGTATTTTGTTAGGTTGCAGTAGTCCGGCTGGTCTCTGATGTTCAGCTTGTATGCGTTGACATGAGTCGCAACATGCAATGAAAGCGGCTATGTCCCTCTTCATACCGTGCCACCAAAATCTTTCCTGAATATCCTTATACGTTTTGGTTCCTCCAGGGTGGATCGAATATGGAGTGGTGTGTGCTTCAGTTAAAACTTGCTGTTTAAGGTCTTCTATGTTTGGCACGCATAGCCTTTCTCCGTACCATAATATTCCTTCATTGTCTATGACGAATTCCGAGGCCTTGCCCATACTCAACTTCTTTTTAATTCCTTCAATGCTGGGGTGACCGGACTGAGCCTCTTTAATTTTCTCCACAAGGTGTGGTTGTATTTCCAAGTTTGATATGGTGCCTTCTGCTACCATTATCAAGTTGAGCTTGACAAATTCTTGATGGAATTCGGGCCTCAAGCTGTGCAGATAGTTCCCGTCGGAGCTGGGGTTCCGACTCAGGGCATCGGCCACTACGTTTGCTTTCCCTGGATGGTAATGGATACCAACATCGTAATCCTTTACCAATTCTAACCAGCGGCGTTGCCGTAAATTTAGTTCTGGCTGCGTAAAAATGTATTTGAGGCTTTTGTGATCCGTATATATCTCACATCGATTCCCAAGTAGAAAATGCCTCCATTCCTTGAGTGCATGAATAACTGCTGCCATTTCTAAATCATGAGTGGGATAATTTTCCTCGTGTTTGCGAAGTTGCCTTGAAGCGTAGGCGACAACCTTGCCTTCTTGCATCAACACGCATCCGAGACCCTTTCTGGATGCGTCACAAAATACTTCAAAATTCTTGTGTATATCGGGTACAATTAATACTGGTGCTGTTGTTAATTTCCGTTTTAGCTCTTGGAAACTTTTCTCGCAGGCTTCTGTCCATTCAAACTTCTTATCTTTCTTGAGTAATTGTGTCATAGGCTTGGATATGGTGGAAAATCCTTCAATAAATCTGCGGTAATACCCTGCTATTCCCAAGAAACTTCGTATGTCTGTTACGCTGGCTGGTGACTTCCAGTCAAGTACGGCCTTGACTTTCTCTGGGTCCACTGCTATACCGTCTTGAGTCAGCACGTGGCCTAGAAAACCTACTTGTCTTAGCCAAAATTTGCACTTGCTGAACTTGGCATACAATTGGTGTTTCCTTAGCTCTCCTAGTACAATCCTGAGATGTTCTGCGTGCTCTTCTGGTGTTTTGGAGTATACCAGAATATCGTCGATGAATACTACGACGAATTTGTCCATAAACTTCATAAATACTTTGTTCATGAGGTGAACAAAATATGCCGGGGCGTTAGTTAATCCAAATGGCATCACTGTGAACTCGTACAGTCCATATCTGGAGGTGAAGGCTGTTTTGGGGATATCTTCTGTTCGTACCTTCAATTGATGGTATCCTGACCTTAAGTCAATTTTTGAGAATACCTTGGCCTGAGCAAGTTGATCAAACAAATCGTTTATCCTTGGCATCGGGTATTTGTTTTTGACTGTGACCATGTTAAGTGCTCGATAGTCGATACACAATCTCAGCGTCCCATCCTTCTTCTTGGCAAATAAAATTGGTAATCCCCAAGGTGAGGAGCTGGCCCGAATGTATCCTTTATCCAGTAATTCCTTTATTTGCTTCTTCAATTCGATCAACTCGGATGGTGCCATTCTGTATGGTTCCTTGTATATGGGGGTGGTTCCTGGTGCTAGCTCAATGCGGAATTCTATTTCTCGATCTGGTGGCATGCCTGGCAGCTCTTCAGGGAATACATCTGGAAATTCACACACTACTGGAACCTTGTTTAGCTCAGAAACGTCCACCTTATTTAATCTCGGTTGCCGGGGTCTTTTTCCTTCCTTGGCTGATACTCTTATTGTCTTCCCTTGGTGGTGTGTGAGAATCACGGTCCTGTTGAAACAGTCAATAAAACCTTTATTGGTGGTTAGCCAATCCATCCCTAGGATGACATCCAGTCCTTTATTTTCCAATACAATAAGATTTGTGTAAAACTCCAATCCTTCAAACTCAATGACCACATTCTGACAGTAATTCTGAGAAACTTGCTGAATCCCGGGGGACTTGATTATTATGGATTTCTCCAAAGGAAGCATCGAAAAATTATTTTGCAAAGCAAAACTTTTCGAGATAAAAGAGTGAGAAGCTCCAGAATCAAACAAAACCATTGCAGGTATTGTGTTGACAGGAAACGTACCGAGTACGATATCCGGAGCATTTTGTGCCTCCTCTTTGGTTACGTGGTTCAGATGACCCTTCCTGTGGTTATTGTTGGGATTGAAATTGTTTCGTTTGGGCGCTGAATTATTGCCGCCGTTGTTTGGCTTCGGGGTTGAGTTCCTTGGCTTGGGGCACTGTTTGGCATAATGCCCTTCTTCTCCACAAGCGTAACAAGTAACGCCGGGGCGATAGGTGAATTCCTTGTCCCTTGCATGAAAATTCTTGATTGGGCGTGAGACACTGGATGAGAATTTGGGTGTCCCACCCTTTTTTAAAATCTATCTTGCTTCGGTGATTGCGAGTGTGATTAGTCTGGTCCCTTTTTCGCTTGCGGATATCTTCCAGACTGCATCTCTCATTTTCCAGAGTAATGGCCTTGTCCACCAGTGTTTTAAAATCAGGAAAAGTGTGCACGACCAGTTGGCATTTAAGTGCGGGTGCCAGACCGTCAAGGAATTTCTCCATCTTCTTGATTTCAGTCATACGCTCCTCATTGGCGTAGCGGGATAATAGGGTAAATTGACTGTTGTAATCTGACACTGTCATGTTCCTTTGTTTGAGGTCATCAAATTCTCTCTTCTTGATTTTCATAATACTCTTAGGAATATGTGCACCACGGAAACCTTCCTTGAAATCATCCCAGGTTATGTTATTTTCGTTGGGATGCATGTGCAGAAAATTCTCCCACCACGATGCGGCTGCTCCCGTGAGATAGTGTGGAGCATATAGTACTTTCTCGGGATCTGAACACTTTGCAATAATTAATTTCCTCTCCATATCTCGAAGCCAGTCCTCGGCTTCAAGAGGCTTGTCAGTGTGAGAAAATGTTTGAGGACGTGTCTTCTGTAGCTCAGATAACTTGGAATTTTGCTGATACTATCCATGATGATTCCCCATGTTGATGACTTGGTTCATCATCTCGCGATGTTGTTGCTGACTCTATTCATAAAGGCGGCACATTTGTGAAAGTGCCAATTCACTGCCTTGTTGGCTTGACTGTCCCTGAATGAACTCATTGTTGGGTTGAGTATCATGAATTTCCTCTGGTGGAGTTGGCATGGAACGTGTCCAAGGACGAGACATTTTTCACTCTGGGAAAAGTATTTTTGTAAAACTCTTAAGAAAAGCGGAAAGAGTCGCAAAAATAAAACCATAAATGCATAAAGCTGGCAGATATTATTAAATACCCAAGCTTACTTAAGAAAAACAAATCGACTTGCGCACGGAGAAGGACTGCTCATCACATAACTTACACGCGGGCGGTAATTATACAGTACATCACTCAGGATATGTGTACATAATCCTGACATGTTATTAAGGCTAGTGCACTTCTCCAGATCCTACATGATGCGCAAACAGGCTACTTCTCACAACCTATGCACATATCTTACAAAGCGGTACAATACATGGCAGCTAAGCGTACTCAGGCAGAGATGTTGACGATCTCCCTTGCCCTGCCGAGGTCGAGGCGTAGCGAGGTTGGGGACTCGACTTCCTCCTCGCTAATGGGCTCCATACGTGTAGTGTTGCGCAGAGCGGGCGGAGTGGTTGCCAGGGGCGGAGCAACACGTACAGGAGTGGGCGCGAAGGTTGGTGTAGTGCGCGCGGGAGTGGGCGCAATAACTTGGTTAAATTCTTCGGTAGAAGGCAGGCGACGAGTAGGCGTAAAAGATGCTGATGACGAGACAAAAGTCGGTGGCGGAGCGATGGGTAGGAGCTCCCTCCTGTTGGCAGCACAGCCATGGACTGAGTCCATGCGGGTAGCTACGAAGTCGTCCACCAGGTTGTCGAAGGCTGCCTCCAGGGCCCGGAGATACTCAATGAGCATCTCAAAAGCCTCGTCTCGTTCTCCTCTGGGGCAGGAGTATGCGTAGTGACAGGTGTAAGGCACATGGCACGGAAGATAACGGTAACGACGAGTCCTCATCACGGGAAGGACATCCCTGAGACGAGCTATCGCCTCGCGGGCTGCCATCTGCATAGCATGCCTCTCCGTAGGCATAGCTCTTCCCACGAACCGGAAGCGGCGTGACTCACCACGCCCTCCCCTGAACTGCACCGCGGCCTGGTGCATGGTCAGACTGTCGTTGACTCGGTGCTGGTAGAGTGTGAAGACTGGGCGCACGGATGGCCCCATCGCGACCTGAACGATGAAAGAAAGAAGCTTGACGAACCCATCGGGCACGTTGGCGAAGGTCTCAGATTCGCAGCTGACGTCGGCCATCTACAAAAGTAAGCAAAATTCTGCAGGGTCAGATCATAAATTTATGCTGACTGACAGAAAATGACTACAATTGCAAAAGCATAAAATAGCCCTGTCATGCTAATAACTAATTAGCGATCGCACCTAGTGGCTTCCTACAGTCAGTCTGGCTCTGGTACCAAGCTTGTCACGGCCGGTTTTCCAATAAAAATATTTATTGATAAACCAGTCTTTTGAGTCCAGTATGAGAGAAATCCTCCTCACTGGTAGACAATTTCTTGATACAATAAGCCAGTAGTATAAAATATATTACAGGGTTGAACTGCGGTCGCTCAACCAAATTATTACAAGCACGCCAATAATCATACATAATGGCGGACAGGACACAGTGGTGTGGAGACATACTACTGACTCATGGATAGGTGGGTGGTGGAGGAGCACAGCGGGAAGGGAAATACAAGACTCTAAGAATATCATTTCATCGAACGTCGAGGTGAGGCTCGATAAATTTATTTGGTAGCAGAAGCGGTTATAAAACAGTGGCCAAAACCAGGGTCGCACGAGACTGACTGGGACTCCTCTAAGTGTCGGACTCGCTATCGAACTCTTCATCCATGAGATTGCCTTCGTCAGCATCTGGCCAAATCAACAAGCCAGTGAGTACTTTGAAAGTACTCGCAAGACAGTTCGGACGTAAGATATAACAAATGCGTGCATGGATGCGACATGATTAATTCGTCAATGCACATTAAAACAAAATTAGCATAACGGGGTAAGAAAAAGGGGAAACGGCGGTAGTCCGCCTGAAATCCCAACATAACACAAATGAAGACCGATCGGGTGTCTGAAGCGACGCCTCGAAAGGTGAATAAAATAAAAATAAGGAAAAAAGATGCCACAGTCGGGCGTCTTAGCGACACCACATAAAGGGCTTTAAAAGAAATACCACAGTCGGACGTCTGGGCGACATCGCAGAAAGGGCTTTAAAAGAAACGCCACAGTCGGACGTCTGAGCGACATCGCAGAAGGGGCTTTAAAAGAAATGCCACAGTCGGACGTCTGAGCGACATCACATAAAGGGCTTTAAAAGAAATGCCACAGTCGGACATCTGAGCGACATCGCAGAAAGGGCTTTAAAAGAAATGCCACAGTCGGACGTCTGAGCGACATCGCAGAAAGGGCTTTAAAAGAAATGCCACAGTCGGACGTCTGAGCGACATCGCAGAAGGGGCTTTAAAAGAAATGCCACAGTCGGACGTCTGAGCGACATCACATAAAGGGCTTTAAAAGAAATGCCACAGTCGGACGTCTGAGCGACATCGCAGAAAGGGCTTTTATTCGCAAGTAAATAATACTCATAATAAACATTCAATTCATGAAAACAAACGGGTTAGTCCATCCACAGGAGTAATCTTTTAACCGGACTTAGCACTCATGTGATTCACCGGAGTCTCTGTCATCAAAGCTGATATTTGATTAGGATCATATGGAACGAAACTTGACATGGAAAAGATGATTTGGAGGAATATATGACTCTGCAAAGTTTGTACAAAATTTTTCCCACAGTCAACGGATTTCCGTAGTCACGAAGGACTAGTTCCGTTTATGGTATTTCGGAAGAAAACACAACTAACCTGTACACACCCATCCTACCTCTCGATGCTAGGAACCACCCTAGTCATCGTCCAAGAAAAACTTTTGAGACGGGGAGATCACAATCTCGAATAGCATGGGATCAAATTTATATACGCGCGCTCTAAGGGGTGCCCCCCTCTCGGTCCCAACCGGAAACACCCATGCCCCCTGACCGGATGACTGGCTTTAATCCAGGGCCATGGAACCATCATCACGGCCTCTCCTCTTTGGTGTGTACCATGAAAGTGGTTTGCAACTTACTAAACCATATTCCTTGCGGAAAACATGTGGTAGTACAAGGAAGGAAATGATAGGTACTGGACCGATATGGTTTGACACTGAAGTCACATAGTATGGAGTAAGACTGGCATGCTACAACACTGCCATCGTACCCATCCTCATGCCAACACATGGCCATTCATATTCACATTCATCCACGTATGGATCATTGAACTCACTCACCTTGTTATCACATAAAATAACGTTCATCGGTATGATTACTAACATGCCATGAAACTAACTAAATGCAAAACATGCCGAGACACTCATCATATCAAAAGTTCAAACATGCTTGCCTGGTTCAGAGTAGTCGGAGCCTAGCTCGGTGAAGTTCGCGGCTCCGTCACCTCCTTCGGTATCTACGGTTTAAAGAAAATACATGCGCTAACGTAAATACCAAGGAGAGCACAGAAGGTAAACCAAATATTTTTCAAATAAATCTGATAAAAAACTAGACAAAATTTTAAAGAGAACAGAAAAAGAATCAATCAAAAATACTTTTCTGATTAAAAGTTATAAGGGTTTTTGTCCAGGGACTTATCTGTAATGAAACAGAAGATTTCCAGGGGCTAGTTTATAAAAACAGAAAACGCTTCGGTAGCGAATACGCCAGCCCGAAGAGAAAACGCATTCTGCCCGAAGGCGCTTCTAGAAAACGGTTCGAAAGAGAGAGCAGAGAGGCTGACGGTGGGGTCCCACCCGTCAGGTTCAAATGTTCAAACGGGGCGGCAGAGTTCGCCGGCGCCCGAGAGCCGCGGTGGTCGCCGGCAGCGATCCACGGCGAGGCAGAGAGATCGGAGAGTACCTCCGTGCTCAGGGTACCCTTCCGCGTCAGTTGATGGTGGTGGAGTCGGTCGGCGAGCACCACGTCGACGGCGAGCTCTGCTCCGGCGGACGGCGGCTCGGGTGGTCGAGGGGCTCGTCGGAGAGGGCTGCAAAGGTTAAATTGAAGAGGGGGTTATGCTCCTGGCAGCTAGAGAGGGTAGCGAACGGGGTTTGAGCGCCGGAGATGGCCTCACCAGAACGAATCGGGCTGGAGGCCGAGGCGGGGCGAGGCGGCCGGAGCTGGGGGAGGAGACCTCCTCGAGGTCCCCCTAGTGGCCTGGCGGGGTGTTGGTGAGTAGTGGGGGTGTTGCGTGCACGAGAGTGAGCTCGGGACCCCTTTATATAGGCGGTCCGAGGCGGTTGCCGTGAACGAGGATCACCGGCGAGCGATTATGGTGGCGCAGTGCTCGGTCGGGGTGGTTAGGGGGTCGAGCGTCATCATGGAGGTTCAATGGGCCCGTTTTAGTGTTAAACTGGCCGGGGTTTGGGTGTTTGGGTCGAGCTCGACGGAACGGGGTGGCGCGGGCCCGTCGGCGGCAGAGAGCGCGCTCCGTGCGTGCTGCGCCACGGCGACGGTGCCGCATGCGTGCGCTGGCACGGAGAAGGCCACGCGGAGCCACCAGAGGATTTGGGCGGTGCCGAACGGCGTTGCACCGTCGTTCTCCTCCCTGTCGGCCGTTACGGGGAGCCGGCCGCCGCAAGACACGCCGGCGCAGGCGGGCCAGGGCGCCACCGACGCCAGGGTCGCGCCAAGTGCGCGTGTGAAGCTTCGGACAAGCAAGCGAGGCCGCGAGCAACGTGCCAAGTGCACTGTGGCCGCGTGACTGAAACTGTCGAAACTGAAGATGACACTGAAACTGAATTTCTGAACTTTGAACAGTAACAGTGCCCACAAGGTGTTCGACCGAATGAAAATGGCCTCTGGTGATTTTTCCTTGAGCTGATTTTTGGTGGAGTGGCTTCTCCTTGCTCAAGTAGGCTGCATGATTTTTGGTGGAATTTTTGGAGGAGTGTAGATATGAATTTCACCAAATTTGGCAAATCTGGTCCAAACTTGCAGAGACTGAATTTTGAAAATTTTGAAAAGAGGAGGAGTGGATCAAGATGGTTCTGGGTTATGGATGCTAAGGACAATCCAGGAGAATTGGTTTGAGGTCAAAACTCAAATGCAGTAGGGCACTTGCTTTGAAAATCTCTCAGGCTCCAAATAATTTTCAGAATTGAATTGAGGGGAAAAATAATTAGAATAAAAATCCAAAACCAGTTTGGATTAGTTGGGACAGAGAATTTAGGTTGATCACTAGGGGGAGGGGAGGTTTTGGAGGGGTTTTATCTCATGGGCAAAAATACAAAGCCAAGGGTGGCTTCAAAGATATGAAAAACCCAAATTTTCATGGAGTTTCTTTTTTAAAAGAAAGAGATTAAACTCCCAAAATAATTTTGAGAGAGAACCAACAGAGAAGAAGTTTGCAAAAGATCAACCACCAAAGTTTGAAAGAAATAAAATCCCTGCCAAGGCAAAAGGAGGTTTTTAAGAAGAGGGTTTTTCTGAAAAAGAAAAAAATAATTAAAAACAAAAGTCTCTCCTCAAAACCACAAAGTTTTTGATAAAAACCAAATAAAAAAAATTGGAGTGTCACAAACACTCATTGGACCGCACACATCAGTATGTATGATTTCCAATAAGTTGGTTGCTCGCTCCATTGTTCCTGAGAACGGAGTCTTGGTCATTTTACCCATGAGGCATGGTTCGCACGTGTCAAATGATTCATAATCAAGAGACTCCAAAAGTCCATCGGCATAGAGCTTCTTCATGCGTTTGACACCTATGTGACCAAGGCGGCAGTGCCACAAGTATGTGGGACTATAATTATCAACCTTACATCTTTTGGTATTCACACTATGAATATGTGTAACATTACGCTCGAGATTCATTAAGAATAAACCATTCACCGGCGGAGCATGACCATAAAACATATCTCTCATATAAATAGAACAACCATTATTCTCGGATTTAAATGAGTAGCCATCTCGAATTAAACGAGATCCTGATACAATGTTCATGCTCAAAGCTGGCACTAAATAACAATTATTGAGGTTTAAAACTAATCTTGTAGGTAAATGTAGAGGTAGCGTGCCGACGGCGATCACATCGACCTTGGAACCATTCTCGACGCGCATCGTCACCTCATCCTTCGCCAGTCTCCGCTTATTCCACAGCTCCTGCTTTGAGTTACAAATGTGAGCAACCACACCGGTATCAAATACCCAGGAGCTACTACGAGTACTGGTAAGGTACACATCAATTACATGTATATCACATATACCTTTAGTGTTGCCGGCCTTCTTGTCCGCTAAGTATTTGGGGCAGTTCCGCTTCCAGTGACCACTTCCCTTGCAATAAAAACACTCAGTCTCAGGCTTGGGTTCATTCTTTGGCTTCTTCCCGGCAGCTTGCTTACCGGGCGCGGTAATCCCCTTTCCGTCCTTCTTGAAGTTCTTCTTACCCTTGCCTTTCTTGAACTTAGTGGTTTTATTCACCATCAACACTTGATGTTCCTTTTTGATTACCACCTCCGCTGATTTCAGCATTGAATATACCTCAGGAATGGTCTTTTCCATCCCCTGCATATTGAAGTTCATCACAAAGCTCTTGTAGCTCGGTGGAAGCGACTGAAGGATTCTGTCAATGACCGCGTCATCCGGGAGATTAACTCCCAGCTGAGTCAAGCGGTTATGCAACCCAGACATTTTGAGTATGTGCTCACTGACAGAACTATTTTCCTCCATCTTACAACTGAAGAACTTGTCGGAGACTTCATATCTCTTGACCCGGGCATGAGCTTGGAAAACCATTTTCAGCTCTTCGAACATCTCATATGCTCCGTGTCTCTCAAAACGCTTTTGGAGCCCCGGTTCTAAGCTGTAAGGCATGCCGCACTGAACAAGGGAGTAATCATCAGCACATGACTGCCAAGCGTTCATAACATCTTGGTTCTCTGGGATGGGTGCGTCACCTAGCGGTGCTTCTAGGACATAATCTTTCTTGGCAGCTATGAGGATGATCCTCAGGTTCCGGACCCAGTCCGTATAGTTGCTGCCATCATCTTTCAGCTTGGTTTTCTCTAGGAACGCGTTGAAGTTGAGGGCAACATTAGCGTGGGCCATTTGATCTACAAGACATAGTGTAAAGATTTTAGACTAAGTTCATGATAATTAAGTTCATCTAATCAAATTATTCAATGAACTCCCACTCATATAGACATCCCTCTAGTTATCTAAGTGAAACATGATCCGAGTTAACTAGGCCGTGTCCGATCATCACGTGAGACGGACTAGCCAATATCGGTGAACATCTTCATGTTGATCGTATCTTGTATACGACTCATGCTCGACCTTTCGGTCTTCCATGTTCCGAGGCCATGTCTGTACATGCTAGGCTCGTCAAGTTAACCTAAGTGTATTGCGTGTGTAAATCTGGCTTACACCCGTTGTATTCGAACGTTAGAATCTATCACACCCGATCATCACGTGGTGCTTCGAAACAACGAACCT
This sequence comes from Triticum dicoccoides, assembly GCF_002162155.2. Classification (NCBI taxonomy): domain Eukaryota; kingdom Viridiplantae; phylum Streptophyta; class Magnoliopsida; order Poales; family Poaceae; genus Triticum; species Triticum dicoccoides. The sequence continues at coordinate 564,127,727 of NC_041388.1, read as the reverse complement.
TCGCAACGATGCACAGTTAGGGGGAACACTTTCTTGAAATTATTACGAGGGATCATCTTATTTAAGCTACCGTCGTTCTAAGCAAATAAGATGTAAAACATGATAAACATCACATGCAATCAAATAGTGACATGATATGGCCAATATCATTTGCTCCTTTTGATCTCCATCTTTGGGGCTCCATGTGAAGGAAATATGCCCTAGAGGCAATAATAATGTTATTATTTTATTTCCTTATATCATGATAAATGTTTATTATTCATGCTAGAATTGTATTATCCGGAAACATAATACTTGTGTGAATACATAGACAAACTAAACGTCACTAGTATGCCTCTACTTGACTAGCTCGTTAATCAAAGATGGTTATGTTTCCTAACCATAGACATGTGTTGTCATCTGATCAACGGGATCACATTATTAGAAGAATGATGTGATTGACATGACCCATTCCATTACCTTAGCACACGATCGTTTAGTATGTTGCTATTGCTTTCTTCATGACTTATACATGTTCCTATAACTATGAGATTATGCAACTCCCGTTTGCCGGAGGAACACTTTGTGTGCTACCAAACGTCACAACGTAACTGGGTGATTATAAAGGAGCTCTACAGGTGTCTCCAAAGGTAAATGTTGGGTTGGCGTATTTCGAGATTAGGATTTGTCACTCCGATTGTCGGAGAGGTATCTCTGGGCCCTCTCGGCAATGCACATCACATAAGCCTTGCAAGCATTGCAACTAATGAGTTGGTTGCGAGATGATGTATTATGAAACGAGTAAAGAGACTTGTCGTTAATAAGATTGAACTAGGTATTGAGATATCGACGATCGAATCTCGGGCAAGTAACATACCGATGACAAAGGGAACAACGTATGTTGTTATGCAGTCTGACCGATAAAGATCTTCGTAGAATATGTGGGAGCCAATATGAGCATTCAGGTTCCGCTATTGGTTATTGACCGGAGACATGTCTCGGTCATGTCTACATTGTTCTCGAACCCGTAGGGTCCGCACGCTTAAGGTTTCGATGACAGTTATATTATGAGTTTATGAGTTTTGATGTACCGAAGTTAGTTCGGAGTCCCGGATGTGATCACGGACATAACGAGGAGTCTCGAAATGGTTGAGACATAAATATTGATATATTGGACGGCTATATTCGGACACCGGAAGTGTTCCCGGTGATTTTGGAGAAAACCGGAGAGCCGGAGGGTTACCGGAACCCTACCGGGAGTAGTAATGGGCCATATGGGCCTTAGTGGAGAGAGAGAAGGGCGCCAGGATGGGCCGCGCGCCTCCTCCCCCCTTGGTCCGAGTTGGACTAGGAGAGGGGGGGCGACGCCCCCCTTTCCTTCTCCCTCCCCACTTCTTTCCCCCTCCTAGTAGGAGTCCTACTCCTACTAGGAGGAGGACTCCTCCTGGCGCGCCTATAAGGGCCGGCCGGCCTCCTCCCCTTGCTCCTTTATATACGGGGGCAGGGGGCACCCCTAGACACACAAGTTGATCCACGTGATCATTTTCTTAGCCGTGTGCGGTGCCCCCTTCCACCATAATCCTCGATAATATTGTAGCGGTGCTTAGGCGAAGCCCTGCGATGGTAGAACATCAAGATCGTCACCACGCCGTCGTGCTGACGGAACTCTTCCCCGACGCTTTGCTGGATCGGAGTCCGGGGATCATCATCGAGCTGAACGTGTGCTAAAACTCGGAGGTGCCGTAGTTTCGGTGCTTGATCGGTCGGGCCGTGAAGACATACGACTACATCAACCGCATTGTGCTAACGCTTCCGCTGTCGGTCTACAAGGTTACATAGATCACACTCTCCCCTCGTTGCTATGCATCACCATGATCTTGCATGTGTGTAGGAATTTTTTTGAAATTACTACGTTCCCCAACAGTGGTATCCGAGCCTAGGTTTTATGTGTTGATGTTATATGCACAAGTAGAACACAAGTGAGTTGTGGGCGATATAAGTCATACGGCTTACCAATATGTCATACTTTGGTTCGACGGTATTGTTGGACGAAGCGGCCCGGACCGACATTACGCGTACGCTTACGCGAGACCGGTTCTCCCGACGTGCTTTGCACAAAGGTGGCTAGCGGGTGTCAGTTTCTCCAACTTTAGTTGAACCGAGTGTGGCTACGCCCGGTCCTTGCGAAGGTTAAAATAGCACCAACTTGACAAACTATCGTTGTGGTTTTGATGCGTAGGTAAGATTGGTTCTTGCTTAAGCCCGTAGCAGCCACGTAAAACTTGCAACAACAAAGTAGAGGACGTCTAACTTGTTTTTGCAGGGCATGTTGTGATGTGATATGGTCAAGACATGATGCTAAATTTTATTGTATGAGATGATCATGTTTTGTAACCAAGTTATCGGCAACTGGCAGGAGCCATATGGTTGTCGCTTTATTGTATGCAATGCAACTGCGATGTAATGCTTTACTTTATCACTAAACGGTAGCGATAGTCATGGAAGCATAAGATTGGCGAGACGACAACGATGCTACGATGATGATCAAGGTGTCGCGCCGGTGACGATGGTGATCATGACGGTACTTCGGAGATGGAGATCACAAGTACAAGAAGATGATGGCCATATCATATCACTTATATTGATTGCATGTGATGTTTATCTTTTATGCATCTTATCTTGCTTTGATTGACGGTAGCATTATAAGATGATATCTCACTAATTATCAAGAAGTGTTCTCCCTGAGTATGCACCGTTGCAAAAGTTCTTCGTGCTGAGACACCACGTGATGATCGGGTGTGATAGGCTCTACGTTCAAATACAACGGGTGCAAAACAGTTGCACACGTGGAATACTCAGGTTATACTTGACGAGCCAAGCACATAAAGATATGGCCTCAGAACACGGAGACCGAAAGGTCGAGCGTGAATCATATAGTAGATATGATCAACATAGTGATGTTCACCAATGAAACTACTCCATCTCACGTGATGATCGGACATGGTTTAGTTGATTTGGATCACGTAATCACTTAGAGGATTAGAGGGATGTCTATCTAAGTGGGAGTTCTTTAATAATATGATTAATTGGACCTAAATTTATCATGAACTTAGTACCTGATAGTATCTTGCTTATTTATGTTTGATTGTAGATAGATGGCCCGTGCTATTATTCTGTTGAATTTTAATGCGTTCCTTGAGAAAGCAAAGTTGAAAGATGATGGTAGAAATTGCATGGACTGGGTCCGTAACTTGAGGATTATCCTCATTGCTGCATATACGAATTACGTCCTGGAAGCACCGCTGGGTGCCAGGCCTGCTGCTGGAGCAACACCAGATGTTATGAACGTCTGGCAGAGCAAAGCTGATGACTACTCGATAGTTCAGTGTGCCATGCTTTACGTCTTAGAATCGGGACTTCAACGACGTTTTGAACGTCATGGAGCACATGAGATGTTCCAGGAGTTGAAGTTAATATTTCAAGCAAATGCCCGGATTGAGAGATATGAAGTCTCCAATAAGTTCTATAGCTGCAAAATGAAGGAGAACAGTTCTATCAGTGAGCATATACTCAAAATGTCTGGGTATAATAATCACTTGATTCAATTGGGAGTTAATTTTCCAGGTGATTGCGTCATTGACAGAATTCTCCAATCACTGCCACCAAGCTACAAGAGCTTCGTGATGAACTATAATATGCAAGGGATGAATAAGACTATTCCCGAGCTCTCCGCAATGCTGAAAGCTGCGGAGGTAGAAATCAAGAAGGAGCATCAAGTGTTGATGGTCAACAAGACCACTAGTTTCAAGAAAAAGGGCAAAGGAAAGAAGAAGGGGAACTTCAAAAAGAACAGCAAGCAAGTTGCTACTCAAGAGAAGAAACCCAAACCTAGACCTAAGCCTGAAACTGAGTGCTTCTACTGCAAGCAGACTGGTCACTGGAAGCGGAACTGCCCCAAGTATTTGGCGGATAAGAAGGATGGCAAGGTGAACAAAGGTATATGTGATATACATCTTATTGATGTGTACCTTACTAATGCTCGCAGTAGCACCTGGGTATTTGATACTGGTTCTGTTGCTAATATTTGCAACTCGAAACAGGGACTACGGATTAAGCGAAGATTGGCTAAGGATGAGGTGACGATGCGCATGGGAAATAGTTCCAAAGTCGATGTGATCGCGGTCGGCACGCTACCTCTACATCTACCTTCGGGATTAGTATTAGACCTAAATAATTGTTATTTGGTGCCAGCGTTAAGCATGAACATTATATCTGGATCTTGTTTGATGCGAAACGGTTATTCATTTAAATCAGAGAATAATGGTTGTTCTATTTATATGAGTAATATCTTTTATGGTCATGCACCCTTAAAGAGTGGTCTATTCTTATTGAATCTCGATAGTAGTGACACACATATTCATAATGTTGAAGCCAAAATATGCAGAGTTGATAATGATAGTGCAACTTATTTGTGGCACTGCCGTTTGGGTCATATCGGTGTAAAGCGCATGAAGAAACTCCATACTAATGGGCTTTTGGAACCACTTGATTATGAATCACTTGGTACTTGTGAACCGTGCCTTATGGGTAAGATGACAAAAACACCGTTCTCCGGTACTATGGAGAGAGCAACAAATTTGTTGGAAATCATACATATAGATGTATGTGGTCCGATGAATGTTGAGGCTCATGGCGGATATCGTTATTTTCTCACCTTCACAGATGACTTAAGCAGATATGGGTATATCTACTTAATGAAACATAAGTCTGAAACATTTGAAAAGTTCAAAGAATTTCAGAGTGAAGTTGAAAATCATCGTAACAAGAAAATAAAATTCCTACGATCTGATCGTGGAGCAGAATATTTGAGTTACGAGTTTGGTGTACATTTGAAACAATGCGGAATAGTTTCGCAACTCACGCCACCCGGAACACCACAGCGTAATGGTGTGTCCGAACGTCGTAATCGTACTTTACTAGATATGGTGCGATCTATGATGTCTCTTACTGATTTACCGCTATCGTTTTGGGGTTATGCTTTAGAGACGGCCGCATTCACGTTAAATAGGGCACCATCAAAATCCATTGAGACGACGCCTTATGAACTGTAGTTTGGCAAGAAACCAAAGTTGTCGTTTCTAAAAGTTTGGGGTTGCGATGCTTATGTGAAAAAGCTTCAACCTGATAAGCTCGAACCCAAATCGGAGAAATGTGTCTTCATAGGATATCCAAAGGAAACTATTGGATACACCTTCTATCACAGATCTGAAGGAAAAACCTTTATTGCTAAATTCGGAAACTTTCTTGAGAAGGAGTTTCTCTCGAAAGAAGTGAGTGGGAGGAAAGTAGAACTTGATGAGGTAACTGTACCTGCTCCCTTATTGGAAAGTAGTACATCACAGAAACCAGTTTCTGTGACACCTACACCAATAAGTGAGGAAGCTAATGATGATGATCATGAAGCTTCAGAACAAGATACTACTGAACCTCGTAGATCAACTAGAGTAAGATCCGCACCAGAATGGTACGGTAATCCTGTTCTGGAAGTCATGCTACTAGATCATGATGAACCTACGAACTATGGAGAAGCGATGATGAGCCCAGATTCCGCAAAATGGCTTGAAGCCATGAAATCTGAGATGGGATCCATGTATGAGAACAAAGTATGGACTTTGGTTGACTTGCCCAATGATCGGCAAGTAATTGAGAATAAATGGATCTTTAAAAAGAAGACTGACGCTGACGGTAATGTTACTGTCTACAAAGCTCGACTTGTCGCAAAAGGTTTTCGACAAGTTCAAGGGATTGACTATGATGAGACCTTCTCACCCGTAGCGATGCTTAAGTCTGTCCGAATCATGTTAGCAATTGCCGCATTTTATGATTATGAAATTTGGCAGATGGATGTCAAAACTGCATTCCTGAATGGATTTCTGCAAGAAGAGTTGTATATGATGCAACCGGAAGGTTTTGTCGATCCAAAGGGAGCTAACAAAATGTGCAAGCTCCAGCGATCCATTTATGGACTGGTGCAAGCCTCTCGGAGTTGGAATAAACGCTTTGATAGTGTGATCAAAGCATTTGGTTTTGTACAGACTTTTGGAGAAGCCTGTATTTACAAGAAAGTGAGTGGGAGCTCTATAGCATTTCTGATATTATATGTAGATGACATATTGCTAATCGGAAATGATATAGAATTTCTGGATAGCATAAAGGGATACTTGAATAAGAGTTTTTCAATGAAAGACCTCGGTGAAGCTGCTTACATATTGGGCATTAAGATCTATAGAGATAGATCAAGATGCTTAATTGGACTTTCACAAAGCACATACCTTGACAAAGTTTTGAAGAAGTTCAAAATGGATCAAGCAAATAAAGGATTCTTGCCTGTGTTACAAGGTGTGAAATTGAGTAAGACTCAATCCCCGACCAATGCAGAAGATAGAGAGAAAATGAAAGATATTCCCTATGCTTCAGCCATAGGCTCTATCATGTATGCAATGCTGTGTACCAGACCTAATTTGTGTCTTGCTATAAGTCTAGCAGGGAGGTACCAAAGTAATCCAGGAGTGGATCACTGGACAGCGGTCAAGAACATCCTGAAATACCTGAAAAGGACTAAGGATATGTTTCTCATATATGGAGGTGACAAAGAGCTCATCGTAAATGGTTACGTTGATGCAAGCTTTGACACTGATCCGGACGATTCTAAATCGCAAACCGGATACGTGTTTACATTAAACAGTGGAGCTGTCAGTTGGTGCAGTTCTAAACAAAGCGTTGTGGCGGGATCTACATGTGAAGCAGAGTACATAGCTGCTTCGGAAGCAGCAAACGAAGGAGTCTGGATGAAGGAGTTCATATCCAATCTAGGTGTCATACCTAGTGCATCGGGTCCAATGAAAATCTGTTGTGACAATACTGGTGCAATTGCCTTGGCAAAGGAATCCAGATTTCACAAGAGAACCAAGCACATCAAGAGACGCTTCAATTCCATCCGGGATCTAGTCCAGGTGGGAGACATAGAGATTTGCAAGATACATATGAATCTGAATGTAGCAGACCCGTCGACTAAGCCTCTTCCACGAGCAAAACATGATCAGCACCAAAGCTCCATGGGTGTTAGAATCATTACAGTGTAATCTAGATTATTGACTCTAGTGCAAGTGGGAGACTGAAGGAAATATGCCCTAGAGGCAATAATAATGTTATTATTTTATTTCCTTATATCATGATAAATGTTTATTATTCATGCTAGAATTGTATTATCCGGAAAAATAATACTTGTGTGAATACATAGACAAACTAAACGTCACTAGTATGCCTCTACTTGACTAGCTCGTTAATCAAAGATGGTTATGTTTCCTAACCATAGACATGTGTTGTCATCTGATCAACGGGGTCACATTATTAGAAGAATGATGTGATTGACATGACCCATTCCATTAGCTTAGCACCCGATCGTTTAGTATGTTGCTATTGCTTTCTTCATGACTTATACATGTTCCTATGACTATGAGATTATGCAACTAACACTTTGTGTGCTACCAAACGTCACAACGTAATTGGGTGATTATAAAGGAGCTCTACAGGTGTCTCCAAAGGTAAATGTTGGGTTGGCGTATTTCGAGATTAGGATTTGTCACTCCGATTGTCGGAGAGGTATCTCTGGGCCCTCTCGGTAATGCACATCACATAAGCCTTGCAAGCATTGCAACTAATGAGTTGGTTGCGAGATGATGTATTATGAAACGAGTAAAGAGACTTGCCGGTAACGAGATTGAACTAGGTATTGAGATACCGACGATCGAATCTCGGGCAAGTAACATATCGATGACAAAGGGAACAACATATGTTGTTATGCGGTCTGACCGATAAAGATCTTCGTAGAATATGTGGGAGACAATATGAGCATCCAGGTTCCGCTATTGGTTATTGACCGGAGACATGTCTCGGTCATGTCTACATTGTTCTCAAACCCATAGGGTCCGCACGCTTAAGGTTTCGATGATAGTTATATAATGAGTTTATGAGTTTTGATGTACCGAAGTTAGTTCAGAGTCCCGGATGTGATCACGGACATAACGAGGAGTCTCGAAATGGTTGAGACATAAAGATTGATATATTGGACAGCTATATTCGGACACCAGAAGTGTTCCGGTTGATTTCGGAGAAAACCGGAGAGCCGGAGGGTTACCGGAACCCTACCGGGAGTAGTAATGGGCCATATGGGCCTTAGTGGAGAGAGAGAAGGGCGCCAGGGTGGGCCGCGCGCCTCCTCCCCCCCTTGGTCCGAATTGGACTAGGAGAGGGGGGGGCGGCGCCCCCCTTTCCTTCTCCCTCCCCACTTCTTTCCCCCTCCTAGTAGGAGTCCTACTCCTACTAGGAGGAGGACTCCTCCTGGCGCGCCTATAGGGGCCGGCCGGCCTCCTCCCCTTTCTCCTTTATATACGGGGGCAGGGGGCACCCCTAGACACACAAGTTGATCCACGTGATCGTTTTCTAGGCCGTGTGCGGTGTCCCCTTCCACCATAATCCTCGATAATATTGTAGCGGTGCTTAGGCGAAGCCCTGCGACGGTAGAACATCAAGATCGTCACCACACCGTCGTGCTGACGGAACTCTTCCCCGACGCTTTGCTGGATCGGAGTCCGGGGATCGTCATCGAGCTGAATGTGTGCTAAAACTCGGAGGTGCCGTAGTTTCGGTGCTTGATCGGTCGGGCCGTGAAGACGTACGACTACATCAACCGCGTTGTGCTAACGCTTCCGCTGTCAGTCTACAAGGGTACGTAGATCACACTCTCCCATCGTTGCTATGCATCACCATGATCTTGCGTGTGCGTAGGAAGTTTTTGAAATTACTACGTTCCCCAACACCATGATCATCGTTGTCACTGGCATGACACCATGATCTCCATCATCGTGTCTTCTTGAAGTTGTCTCGTCATCTATTACTTCTACTACTATGGCTAAAGCTTTAGCAATAAAGTAAAGTAATTACATGACATTTATGTTGACACGCAGGTCATAAATAAATAAAGACAACTCCTATGGCTTCTGCCGGTTGTCATACTCATCGACATGCAAGTCGTGATTCCTATTACAAGAACATGATCAATCTCATACATCACATATATCATTCATCACATCCTTTTGGCCATATCACATCACACGGCACATGCTGCAAAAACAAGTTAGACGTCCTCTAATTGTTGTTGCAAGTTTTTACGTGGCTGCTATAGGTTTCTAGCAAGAACGTTTCTTACCTACGCCAAAACCACAACGTGATATGCCAATTTCTATTTACCCTTCATAAGGACCCTTTTCATCGAAACCGATCCGACTAAAGTGGGAGAGACAGACACCCGCCAGCCACCTTATGCAACTAGTGCATGTCAATCGTTGGAACCAGTCTCACGTAAGCGTACGTGTAAGGTCGGTCCGGGCCGCTTCATCCCATGATGCCGCCGAATCAAGATAAGACTAGTAACGGCAAGCAAATTGACAATATCGACGCCCACAACTGCTTTGGGTTCTACTCGTGCATAGAAACTACGCATAGACCTGGCTCATGATGCCACTGTTGGGGAACGTAGCGGAATTTTAAAATTTTCTACGCATCACCAAGATCAATCTATGGAATCATCTAGCAATGAGGAAGAGGGGAGTGCATCTACATACCCTTGTAGATCGCGCGTGGAAGCGTTCAAGAGAACGAGGTTGATGGAGTCGTACTCGTCGTGATCCAAATCACCGATGACCTAGCGCCGAACGAACGACACCTCCGCGTTCAACACACGTACGATTGGGAAGATGTATCCTCCAACTTGATCCAGCAAGGGGGGAGGAGAGGTTGATGAAGATCGAGCAGCACGATGGCGTGGTGGTGGAAGCAACGGTGATCTCGGCAGGGCTTCACCAAGCTCAGGGAGAGGGAGGAGTGTCACGAGAGGGAGAGGGAGAGGCTAGGGGCTTGGGTGCGGCTGCCCTCCCTCCCCCCCCCCACGATATATAGGGTCCCTAGGGGGGGCGCCGGCCCTAGGAGATCCAATCTCCAAGGGGGGCGGTGGCCAAGGGGGTGGCTTGCCCCCCAAGCCAAGTGGGGCGCCCCCCACCCCTAGGGTTTCCAACCCTAGGCACAGGGGGAGGCCTAAGGGGGGCGCACCAGCCCACTAGGGGCTGGTTACCCTCCCACTTCAGCCCATGGGGCCCTCCAGGATAGGTGGCCCCACCCGGTGGACCCTCGGGACCCTTCCGGTGGTCCTGGTACAATACCGATTAGCCCCGAAACTTTCCCGATGGCCGAAAATTAACTTCCTATATATAAATCTTCACCTCCGGACCATTCCGGAACTCCTCATGACATCCGGGATCTCATCCGGGACTCCGAACAACTTTCGGGTTACCGTATACTAATATCTCAACAACCCTAGCGTCACTGAACCTTAAGTGTGTAGACCCTACGGGTTCGGGAGACACGCAGACATGACCGAGACGACTCTCCGGTCAATAACCAATAGCGGGATCTGGATACCCATGTTGGCTCCCACATGCTCCTCGATGATCTCATCGGATGAACCACGATGTCGAGGATTCAATCAATCCGTATACAATTCCCTTTGTCAATCGGTACGTACTTGCCCGAGACTCGATCGTCGGTATCCCAATACCTCGTTCAATCTCGTTACCGGCAAGTCACTTTACTCGTACCGTAATGCATGATCCCGTGATCAACCACTTGGTCATATTGAGCTCATTATGATGATGCATTACCGAGTGGGCCCAGAGATACCTCTCCGTCATACGGAGTGACAAATCCCAGTCTCGATTCGTGCCAACCCAACTGACACTTTTGGAGATACCTGTAGTGTACCTTTATAGTCACCTAGTTACGTTGTGAGGTTTGGCACACCCAAAGCACTCCTACGTTATCCGGGAGTTGCACAATCTCATGGTCTAAGGAAATGATACTTGACATTCGGAAAAGCTATAGCAAACAAACTACATGATCTTTGAGCTATGCTTAGGATTGGGTCTTGTCCATCACATCATTCTCCTAATGATGTGATCCCGTTATCAATGACATCCAATGTCCATAGCCAGGAAACCATGACTATCTTTTGATCAACGAGCTAGTCAACTAGATGCTCACTAGGGACGTGTTGTGGTCTATGTATTCACACATGTATTACAATTTCCGGATAACACAATTATAGCATGAACAATAGACAATTATCATGAACAAAGAAATATAATAATAACCATTTTATTATTGCCTCTAGGGCATATTTCCAACAGTATGATGGGGTGATATCCTCCTTTGAATGATTTAAGTGACTTGACTTGACACATGTTCACGCATGTAGTTGAAACAAAATCAACATAGCCTTCACGATATTTATGTTCATGGTGGATTATATCCTACTCATGCTTGCATCCAATGTTTATTAATTTTAATGCATGTACATGGTTGTTGTCGCTCTCTAGTTGGTCGCTTCCCAGTCTTTTGCTAGCCTTCACTTGTACTAAGCGGGAATACTGCTTGTGCATGCAATCCCTTAAACCCCAAAGTTATTCCAGATGAGTCCAACCTTACCTTCCTATATGCGGTATCTACCTGCCGTTCCAAGTAAATTTGTATGTGCCAAACTCTAAACCTTCAAATAAACATTCTATTTTGTATGCTCAAATAGTTCATCTATCAACCAAGGTTGTCCTTATCTTCCGTGTTAGGTGGGTTATTCTCAAGAGGAGTGGACTCCGCTCCTCACTCACGAGAAAATGGCTGGTCACCGGGATGCCCAGTCCCATGCTTTATGCAAACTAAATCAAAATTAATTGCAAACAAAACTCCCCCTGGGACCTGATGTATGTTGGAGGCACTCGTTGTTTCGAGCAAGTCATGGATTGATGCTTGTTGGTGGAGGGGGAGTATAAACTTTACCATTCTGTTTGGGAACCGCCTATAATGTGTTTAGCATGGAAGATATCGCCATCTCTTAGTTGTTACTTTGACAATGAAAGTATACCGTTCAAAATACAATTTATCTCTATTTCAAAACCGAGCTCTGGCACCTCTACAAATCCTTGCTTCCCTCTGCGAAGGGCCTATCCATTTACTTTTATGTTGACTCATCACCCTCTTATTAAAAAGCACTAGCTGGAGAGCATAGCTGTCATTTGCATTCATCACTATTAATTTATATTGGGTGTGATTATGATTGGATCTCTTTTACCATGAATTACAATGTCTAGTCAGTCCTTGATCTTTAAAGGTGCTCTACATTTATGTTTTGTGGTCTCAGAGAGGGCTAGCGAGATACCATCTTGTTATATCATATTATGATTGTTTTGAGAAAGTGTTATCATCTGAGATTTATTATTATGACTTGCTAGTTGATTATGCTATTGATATGAGTAATCATGAGACCTGAGAATTATTGCAAATGTGGTTAGTTATGATATATGCTGAAAACTTGAATGCTGGCTCGACATAGTTACAACAACAAGAGCAAACAGAGTTTGTAGAAGTTTTTCTTTCTTTCTTTCAGTTTGTCAACTGAATTGCTTGAGGACAAGCAAGGGTTTAAGCTTGGGGGAGTTGATACGTCTCCGTCGTATCTACTTTTCCAAACACTTTTGCCCTTGTTTTGGACTCTAACTTGTATGATTTGAATGGAACTAACCCAGACTGACGCTGTTTTCAGCAGAATTGCCATGGTGTTGTTTTATGTGCAGAAAACAAATATTCTCGGAATGACCTGAAACTCCACGGAACATCTTAG
>NC_041388.1:564096478-564114494 GCF_002162155.2 Triticum dicoccoides | reverse complement strand
CCCCCTACCTCGTGGGCCCCCTGGAGACCCTCCGACGCCAACTCCAACTCTATATATTTGCTTTCGGAGAGAAAAAAAATCAGAGAGAAGAAATCATCACGTTTTACGACACGGAGCCGTCGCCAAGCCCTAAAACCTCTCGGGAGGGCTGATCTGGAGTCCGTTCGGGGCTCTGGAGAGGGGGATTCGTCGCTGTCGTCATCATCAACCATCCTCCATCACCAATTTCATGATGCTCACCGCCGTGCGTGAGTAATTCCATCGTAGGCTTGCTGGACGGTGATGGGTTGGATGAGATTTATCATGTAATCGAGGTAGTTTTGTTAGGGTTTGATCCCTAGTATCCACTATATTCTGAGATTGATGTTGCTATGACTTTGCTATGCTTAATGCTTGTCACTAGGGCCCAAGTGCCATGATTTCAGATCTGAACCTATTATGTTTTCATGAATACATGTGAGTTCTTGATCCTATCTTGCAAGTCTATAGTCACCTACTATGTGTTATGATCCGGCAACCCCGAAGTGACAATAATCGGGACCACTCCCGACGATGACCATAGTTTGAGGAGTTCATGTCTCACTATGTGCTAATGCTTTGTTCCGGTTCTCTATTAAAAGGAGGCCTTAATATCCCTTAGTTTCCAATAGGACCCCGCTACCACGGGAGGGTAGGACAAAAGATGTCATGCAAGTTCTTTTCCATAAGCACGTATGACTATATACAGAATACATGCCTACATTACATTGATGAATTGGAGCTAGTTCTGTGTCACCCTATGTTATGACTGTTACATGATGAACCCCATCCGGCATAATTATCCATCACTGATCTGGTGCCTACGAGTTTTCCATATACTGGTTCTCTCTTATTTACTTTCCCGCTGCTACTGTTACAATCACTACAAAATACCAAAAACATTACTTTTGCTGTCTTTACTTTTGTTGCCGCTACCACCACTATCATATTACTTTGCTACTAAACACTTTGCTGCAGATACTAAGTTTCCAGGTGTGGTTGAATTGACAACTCAGCTGCTAATACTTGAGAATATTCTTTGGCTCCCCTTGTGTCAAATCAATAAATTTGGGTTCAATACTCTACCCTCGAAAGCTGTTGCGATCCCCTATACTTGTGGGTTATCAACACCCACTTAGTTTCTTTTGTTGAGCTTTCATACATTTATAGCTCTAGTGCATCTGTTGCATGACAATCCTTACTCCTTGCATTGACATCAATTGATGGGCATCTCCCTAGCCCATTGATTAGCCACGTCGATGTGAGACTTTCTCCTTTTTTGTCTTCTCCACATAACCCCCATCATCATATTCTATTCCACCCATAGTGCTATATCCATGGCTCACGCTCATGTATTGCGTGAAAGTTGAAAAAAGTTTGAGATTACTAAAATGTGAAACACTTGCTTGGCTTGTCATCGGGGTTGTGCATGATGAGAGCATTCTTCTGTGGCGAAAATGGATCATGACCAAAATATATGATTTTGTAGGGATGAACATTCTTTTGCCATGTTATTTTGAGAAGACATAATTGCTTAGTTAGTATGCTTGAAGTATTATTATTTTTATGTCAATATTAGACTTTTGTCTTGAATTTTTCGGATCTGAATATTCATGCCACAATAAAGAGAATTACATTGAGAATTATGCTAGGTAGCATTCCACATCAAAAATTCTATTTTTATCATTTACCTACTCGAGGACGAGCATGAATTAAGCTTGGGGATGCTTGATACGTCTCCAATGTATATAATTTTTTTATTATTCCATTCTATTATATTATCTATTTTGGATGTTAATGGGGTTTATTTTACATTTTTATATTATTTTTGGGACTACCCTACTAACCCAAGGCCCACTGCAAATTGCTGTTTTTTTGCCTATTTCAGTGTTTCGCAGAAAAGGAATATCAAACGGAATCCAAATGGAATGAAACCTTTGGGAGAGTTATTTTTGTAACAAACGTGATCCAGAAGACTTGGAGTAGACGCCAAGCAACCAACGAGGTGTCCACGAGGCAGGGGGCGCGCCCTCCCCCTCGTGGGCCCCTCGTGGCTCCACTGGCCTACTTCTTCCTCCTATATATGTTCATATACCCCAAAAACATACAGGAGCACCACGAAACCCTATTTCCACCGCCGCAACCTTCTGTACCCAAGAGATCCCATCTTGGGGCCTTTTTCGGAGCTCCACCGGAGGGGGCATCGATCACGGAGGGCCTCTACATCAACTCCATGGCCCCTTCAATGATGCGTAAGTAGTTTACTTCAGACCTTCGGGTCCATAGCTATTAACTAGATGGCTTCTTCTCTCTCTTTGAATCTCAATACAAAGTTCTCCTCGATCTTCTTGGAGATCTATTCGATGTAACTCTTTTTGGGGTGTGTTTGTCGAGATCCGATGAATTATGCACTACTAGGAAAAGACCTGTTAGTGGCACACCTATTTTGGCCATTAATGACGCACTATAGGTGCGCCACTATCATCACGCCACTAGTAACAAGTACAAATGGCGCAAAAAGAAAATTCAATTTTTTTTTCGTTTTTGTCTTAATCTCGGATCACTATGGCTTAATCTCGGGTCAATATGCTTAATCTCAAGTCAAATCACACTCCGTGGTTAAACTTCCCGAAAGGTCACCCATCCTCACACTACTCCAGCCCGAGCACACTTAACTTTACAATTATATCCAACCCCAGCACCAGCTCACTTAACAGGCACTTGTTGATATATCTATCACATCAATCCTATTAAACCTTGTTGATGTCTATGACTTTGTTCATGTTCATGAGTGTGATGAAATTTTGAAAAAATATTTCAAACTTCCCGGTCATATGACATATCATATTTTGAACATTTTTTCCAAAAAAAATTCGAAACCAATTTTTTTCTGTTACTAGTGGCGCACCTAGCAAATGGTGCGCCATTACTAAGTTTTTTTTCATTTCCCCCCCTCTAGATCTTAAAAGCCCCGTATCTTTCGTTCTGTTAGGTTTTGGGGGATTATGAAAATCTTCAACAGGGTTCCCCTCGTTGAATTCAGATGTAACTTTTCGAGTAGATGATTTTTCATATAAAAAACCTTTTAATCCGAGTTCATATGCAAAAGTTATGCCCATTTTACTAAATTCCAGAGAGATTTTGCAAATAAAGTCGAAATTCATATTTGTAAATTTTCCCAACAACTAGACCACATATCACATGGGAAACTTATTTTCTTTTATTTTTTGATATTTCCATCATTTTTCTTTTATTTTTTTCTAAAACTGAAAAGGCGGTCCCAGGGAGGGTGCAAAGAAAGTTAGTAATGGTGCACCTACACAAAGTGTGCCATTACTAAGTTTGACCAAGGTTTGACCCAGTCATACACATAGTAATGGAGCACTATCCCCTGGTGCGGCATTGCTAACATTTTTTTTTTCAAAACTAGTAATGGCGCATCACACACCAGGTGCGCCATTAGTAATATGTCAATAATGGCGTACCTGTATCTGGTGCGTCACTGCTATATAGCAGTGGTGCACCACATACATGGTGCACCATTAATGTCCATATTAGCTATAGCCCTTTTTGTACTAGTGGTGGGTTTATGATCAAGTCTATCTATGAACAATATTTGATTCTTCTCTGAAATCTTTTATATATGATTGATTATCTTTGCAAGTCTCTTTAAATTATCAGTTTGGTTTTACCTACTAGATTGATCTTTTCTACAATGGGAGAAGTGCTTAGCTTTGGGTTCAATCTTGCGGTGCTCGATCCCAGTGATAGAAAGGGAAACGACACGTATTGTATAGTTGCCATCGAGGATAAAATGATGGGGGTTATATCATATTTCTTGAGTTTATCCCTCTACATCATGTCATCTTACCTAATGCGTTACTTTGTTCTTATGAACTTAATACTCTAGATGCATGCTGGATAGCGGTCAATGTGTGGAGTAATAGTAGTAGATGCAGGCAGGAGTCGGTCTACTTGTCATAGACGTGATGCTTATATACATGATCATGCCTAGATATTCTTATAATTATTCGCGTTTCTATCAATTGCTCGACAGTAATTTGTTCACCCACCGTAATACTTGTGCTATCTTGAGAGAAGCCACTAGTGAAACTTATGGCCCCCGGGTCTATTCTCCACTATATTAATCTCCCGTCAACAAGTTATTTCTGGCACCGTTTATTTTGCAATCTTTACTTTCAATCTATATCATAAAAATACCAAAAATATTTATCTTATCATTATTATCTCTATCAGATCTCACTCTCGTAAGTGACCGTGAAGGGATTGACAACCCCTTCATCGCGTTGGTTGCGAGGTTCTTATTTGTTTGTGTAGGTACGAGGGACTTGCGTGTAGTCTCCTACTGGAATGATACCTTGGTTCTTAAAAACTGAGGGAAATACTTATGCTACTTTACTGCATCACTCTTTTCTCTTCAAGGGAAAACCAACGTAGTGCTCAAGAGGTAGCAGTCATCACCAGAAGTGGTCCCGATTATTGTCACTTCGGGGTTACCGGATAATAACACATAGTAGGTGACTATTGACTTGCAAAATAGGATCAAGAACTCACATATATTCATGAAAACATAATAGGTCCAGATCTGAAATCATGGCATTCGGGCCCTAGTGATAAGCATTAAGCATAGCAAAGTCATAGCAACAACAATCTTAGAACATAATGGATACTAGGGATCAAACCATAACAAAACTAACTCGATTACATGATAAATCTCATCCAACCCATCACCGTCCAACAAGCCTATGATGGAATTACTCATGCATGGCGGTGAGCATCATGAAATTGGTGATGCAGGAAGGCTGGTGATGATGATGGCGACGGATTTCCCTTTTCGGAGCCCTGAACGGACTCCAGATCAGCCCTCCCGAGAGAGATTAGGGCTTGGCGGCGGCTCCGTATCGTAAAACGCGAAGAATCCTTCTCTCCTTTTTTTTCTCTCTAAACATGAATATATGGAGTTGGAGTTGACGTTGGTGGAGCCTCAGGGGGCCCACGAGGCAGGGGTGCGCCCCAGGGGGCGCCCTGCACCCTCGTGGACAGGGTGTGGGCCCCATGGTGTTGATTCTTTTGCCAGTATTTTTTATTTATTTCAAAACGTGTCTCCGTTGATTTCCAGGTCATTCCGAGAACTTTTATTTCTGCACAAAAATAACACCATGACAATTCTGCTAAAAACAGCGTCAGTCCGGATTAGTTTCATTCAAATCATGCAAGTTAGAGTCCAAAACAAGACCAAAAGTGTTTGAAAAATTGGATACGATGGAGACGTATCAACTCTCCCAAGCTTAAACATTTGCTTGTCCTCAAGCAATTCAGTTGACAAACTGAAAGTGATAAAGAAAAACTGTTACAAACTCTGTTTGATCTTATTGTTGTAAATATGTAAAGCCAGCATTCAAGTTTTCAGCAAAGATTATGAACCAACCATATTCACAATAACGTTTAGGTCTCATGTTTACTCATTTAGGTCATGGCTGTGTCGGGGGAGCGGGGGTGGGAAGTTGTCGGTTCCCCAGTGGCGGGCGATGTGGGAGGTGACGGCGTTGCAGAGGGGATGTTGCGACGCCGGCAGCTGGTAGAGTCACCGGGAAAATTGGATGGCGGCGTAGGCGTCGAAGGAGGCGGGCGAGGGTTTGATGTTGGATGGGAAGAGGCCAATGTGCCACCGACCAACGGGCCAGAGGAAGAAGAAGACGAGCACGCGTGCGTCCGTCTCGTGGCCGCGCCAACGCAAATCCGGCTCAAAAATGGGCTGGGAATGGGTCGCCCACGGATGAAAAGCGGACACGAGTCCGTTCGGGTCGGCGCGCTGGGCCGACTTTTGTGCCCGCGCCGACCCAAACAGACGTCCGCAGACGAAATGGGTCGTCCCGTTGGAGTTGCTCTAAATACGTTGGAATTTTTTGGAAGGTATTTTTTGATTGTCAATAGAAAAACTGCCGCCAGGGGCGCAGACGCGCACCACCATGGCCTCCTTAATTACCTTGCGCCGGAGGGCAGCCATGGGCCATGGCTGGCCTATTCGGAAGCTGCCGTGTACATTCTCTTTGCAAAGTGCTTTCGCTGTCTTGGAATCGGTATGCGCTCGCTGCTAGACCGGTGGTTGAATGGTCGCTAAGACGTACGGAAGATGGCATGGAAAGTGGAACTAAAAGAACACCAAAACACGTTAGTTATCTGCACGTATGTACCTACATATGTGCCTAAATAAACAAAGGAACACGGCGATCAAGCTGCCTACGACCTGGATTTGGACTTTGACGATGGACGGAAGAGAAATGCCAGGAAAATCAACACGATCTCGAGTTCACCGCCGACTCCACCAAGCGGACCGACCAGCTAGCCGGCCGGTCGTCTCCGAGTCTGCTAGACACGAACCAAATGAGAGGGAAACAAATCTTCTTTACACAGTCACATTACTGCCTCTAATCCAAATTAATTGTCGCGGGTTTGGTGCAACTTTAGTACAAAGTTGCACTAAACCTGGGACGATTAGTTTGGATCGGAGGGAGTGACATTTTTTGTATACCCTCATCACTATGCACGGGTTATTATTTAGTAAACTCTAAAACTATTCTCAAGTATACTAGGAATTCAAAACATTGTAAAATGGGCCCTATGTTCATGACATGTTTGAAAAAATGATTGCTGAAATTTTGTAATCCGGTCCCTACAATTGTTTTCCTATCCAAGCTTTACGAGAAAAATGAAATAAAGACGAAGGGCATGGTCCAAGAGTTTATATTATGCTATGGTCGGTTTATGTCATGGGGTATATGATAAAAGAAATATATAGTCTATGTTTGAGAACGAATAAAGAAATAGTTTTGGTTGGCTTAAGACATTGCATCTGTTTGTAAGGAGTTCATTTTTCACCAAATGAGCCTCGAGGGATAAGTACCGCCTAAACTCAAATTTGGGATGATTTTAACCCTCGAATCTTCAAAACCGAGTAATATCCCCCCTGAGTGTTTCTACTGTGATTTGTGGTTTTTCAATATGAGTCCGTGACATGAAGTGTAGGTAGAGCAAGTGAGGGGCTTTGACTTGGCATGTTTTTTTAGGGCTTGGCATATTTTTAGGGTTTTCTTAGGGCTGCTTGGCATATTTTTAGGATTTTCTTAGGGCTGCTTGGCATAGTTAGGTTGGATCAGGTTCAACACACAACGAAACGCTTGCCTCGCAAAAAAAAAGCGCTTCTCCCAGACTTTTTTTAGGGGAGGCTTTGCGGTATTCCTCCGTGGGCTTAAGTGCTTTGCTCTCCGATCTACCAAGCCCAACAAGGCCTGGTCCAGTCAGTCCAGAACTCCGAATCCAGCGACACGTCACGCCTTCTCGAGGCAAAGCAAAACCAAACCAAGCCAAGTATCCATCCAATCCAACCCGGCGCACGCAGCGACGACTCGCCGGAGAAGATTCCCGTCGGGAAATCAATCCATCGGAGGAGCTCCACGATGGCGGGGGAGGGAAGGCCGGACGCGCAGCTCTTCCAGCTCCTCACCGACCTTCTGCAGGAGGTACGTACGTGCGCCCGCACGCCGTCTTGATCCGCGTTCGATCTCGATTCCTCGCCGGCCGCCGTCGACTGGAGCCTGGCTCGCCGGTTTCCCGACCGAGAGGTTCGGTTTGCTCCTGTCCGAGGTCTCCCGTCTGCTGGATCTGGTAGGCTTAGAGAGGGGGAACGCGTCTGGTTCTGCTTACAATCGTTGACATTGCTATTATCTGTATCTGATATATGGCCAAAACGCCAACACCCAAGTACCTGCACTTGTTTACCAGGTTTTCACTCACAAATCATGAAAATCAGCACTGTTTGTACGTTTGTTTCATCGTGTGGTGATTTGCAAGACAAGAATAGGGTAGCCCCCCAGAATCTTTTGTAGTAGCTGTTTTGCATTGTTTTATCAGAAACTAAGCGAATATTATGGGTTTCTGTGCCACCGTGCACCTGCCCTACTTACTGTGTCTAGCTGTATCTGAATATTGGCAATGCCATGCGTGTGATGCTTTGTCTCATAATCTGTATACCAGTTCATTGATGTTGTCTCTGTCGATTCGGACATTGTTATGCAAAAACTGTTGGTTTACTCTTACACCTCAGTTTCCTGAGTATATTTCTTACTTCAGACAATTCAGCCTTGTATATTTTCCATGACTGTACTGTATTTGTCTTGTGGTGATGAACTCTTGAGTATAATTACCTTGGTGTCTCCATGCATCCGCCCAACTGATTGTCTCTAGCTGTATCTGAATATTGGCAATGCAATGCATGGGTGGCTTTGTCCCATAATTTGTAGTGTACCAGTTTATTGATATTGTCTCCTACTATTCACCTCCGTTTCCCGGGCATATTTTTTACTTCAGACAATATATTTTCCATGGCAATACCGCATTTGTCTTTTGGTGATGGACTCCTGATAAATTAACATGTCTTCAATCCTCTTTTGTTAATATGTAGGTGGAGTCAATGAGCAACCAGGAAGAGGTAGAATTGAGAGCAAAGATTGAAGCGCTGGGCCTAGAAGTCACTAAGGTTCCAGAGAAGGCACCTAAGCAACTTGATGAGGTAACTGCAGCAATCTTACCACCTCATCCTGCTATTCCCCTGTCCATGAATCCAAGTCTTATTGTCTCATTAGCTTTGTTCCAATTCTTTCTTCAGTTAGAAATAGCTGCAGAGCTGGACAGGCTGTCGGCAAGGCTCGATAATGTCGACAAGATGATATCATCTGCCATGACATCTGACCCCGAGGTGAAATCGCTTCTGAGCAGCACCGCCGATGTCTGGATGCCCGTCATCACCGCGTCTGCTGATGAAAGGCGAGGGTTTGCGGAAACAAGTGGCGACAAGGGAGAGCAAGAGAAATCTAAGTAAATAACTTGGACTGAAGCCCTTGTAGTCCTTTGTGCCAGCCTTGTTCTACATGTTTCTTACATGAGTATATGTCCATAGCTATGTATCAAATGTTCTTTTTTGGGGGCATAACAGAAAATAATCACACATGTTGTTCATGTACTATAATAACTAATTTGTCGGATGGTTTGAGGTAATAAAGTCTGCCAAGTACTGTAAGGGCTTCCCTTAGTCTTTTTGTCAAAAAAGAAAAGCCAGCCAAGCATTTAGCATTGTGTTCGGTTTCAAGAACAAAGATGTACCTGCGCTGCCAATTTTTTCTGAAAATGCACTCTGGTTGCAAGCATGTGGAAAGCATAGGTTTTGTATGGTGCTCATTTGCCTAGTTTTCCACAAATTATTTAGAACAATGTATTCGCTGCAAGAATGTGCGTCGGAAGTGTGGTCGTTGACAGAAACACATCATATCCACATTACCATCTTAAAAATGCAGTTAATTTGAATGTTTGAATCAATTTTTCGAATTCTACTCAGTTGAAGAGAGGGCACGGAACAGGGCAATCTGGTCTTGTATTCATTGTTTCAGAATAATAATAATATTGAGACAAGCTTAGAGCATTATCCCTCTAAAATCTGTGCTATTTATCCAATCACATGATCCGTTGGCTGCTACTCAGGCCAACTGGTCCCCACCGCAGCTTAGCTTCTTGGCGCGAAACCAACGACCGGGAGAGCACCACGAGCTCACATCGACGGTGGCCAGGTCGTACGCCGGCCCTCCTCCGCCACCCGCTGCCCCCTCCCGAGTACCTCCAAAGCTGTCGCCAGCCAGCCATGGCGACGCCCTCCAGTCCCACCGCCACACACTTCACCTTCTTGTCTCGGCTTATCCACACTCCCTCTAGCTGCACCACACTACACCACGTGACCTCTTCGCTCCCGTGCGTATTCACGAGCTGCTTGCTGGCTAGCTAGGAGGCGCGCTGCCGGCGAGGTGATCGGGTCGACGAGCGCGTGTTGCCGCAGCCATGGCCGACGACGGCAAGCCCCGCGACCAGACCCTCCAGGAGCTCGACGCGCTCAGCCACACGCTCTACCAGGCGCACAGCAACCGCCGCCACGCGTCGCTCGCCCTCCCGCGCGGCGTCGTCGGCGAGGATGTCGTAACGGCGGAGGCGCTCCGGGCAGAGGTCGCGCGCCCGCGGACCCGCCGCCTGTCCATGACGTCGCCGTTCCGGTCGAGGGGCAAGGCGGGGAAGAAGGATGACGACGACGAGGACGACGACCGCGGCAGCCTGAGGGCCGCGGCGCCGTCCAAGAGCCGGAGCTTCGCCGCCGCGGTCTCCCCGGCGCTGGGCGGCGGGGAGAAGAAGAAGGGGTTATGGGGCTGGAAGCCGATGCGCGCGCTGTCGCACATCGGCATGACCCGCCTCGGCTGCCTCTTCTCCGTCGAGGTGGCGGCGGCGCAGGGCCTGCCGTCGTCCATGGACGGGCTCCGCCTCGCCGTGGCCGTGCGCAAGAAGGAGTCGCGCGAGGGCGCCGTGCAGACCATGCCGTCCCGCGTGCAGCAGGGCGCTGCGGACTTCGAGGAGACACTTTTCGTCCGTTGCCACGTCTACTGCAGCGGCGGTGGCGCCGGCAAGCCGCCGGCGAAGTTCGAGCCCCGCCCGTTCCTGCTGTCCGTGGTCGCCGTGGACGCGCCGGAGCTGGACCTCGGCCAGAGCTCGGTGGACTTGAGCGCCCTCGTGAAGGAGTCCACGGAGAAGAGCCAGCAAGGGGAGCGCGTGCGGCAGTGGCAGATGGCGTTCCCTCTCGCCGGCAAGGCCAAGGGCGGCGAGCTCGTCGTCACGCTCGCGTTCCAGATCATGGAGGACGGCGGCGTCGGGCTCTACAGCCAGCCGGCCACCAAGACTGCTGCATCATCCTCCTCTAGTTCGTCGGCGTTGTTCGCAAGGAAGCAGAGCAAGACGTCGTTTAGCATCACGAGCCCCAAGGTCACGCGATCGGAGCCGTCATTTACGCCGGCGAAGGGCACGCCGTCGCAGGACTTGAGTGGAATCGACGACTTCAAGCTCGACGGACCTAGCACTCCGGTGCCCGAGCCCAAGCAGGTGCAGAAGAAAGAGCCGGAGCCGGAGGCGAAAGCCGATGACTCGGAGTTCACGGAGTTCGACTTCGACGTCGTCGACAAAGGCGTGGAGGGGCAAGAAGAGAAGGACGAAGCCAACGCCGACAGCAAGAAGGAAGACAAAGAGGCGGAGGAGGAGGAGAGCGCAACGCCGGCGGCCGGCGATGAGGTGGTCAAGGAGGTCGTGCACGACAGCGCGAGCATGTGGCGCCTCAACGAGCTGGACGCGATCACCAATCAGATCAAGGCGCTCGAGTCACTGATGCTCGGCGACACGCTAGAAGAGGAGGCCGACAAGCCGGCAGAGCCGCAGGAGGACGAGGCGGCGGTGGAAGGGCTGGAGGCCGACGAGGAGGAGGTCACCAGAGAGTTCCTGCAGCTACTGGAGCAAGGAGAGGGCAATGGCAAGTCATCGACCGCTCCTCAGGTGTCATCGCTCAAGTCCAGCGCGAAGCCGGGCACCGGCGCCGACGAGGCTTGCTACGTCTCCGACCTAGGCAAGGGGCTCGGCCCCATCGTGCAGACCCGGGACGGCGGCTACCTGGCCGCGACGAACCCGTTTGACATCCCGGTTGTGAGGAAGGAGCTTCCCAAGCTCGCCATGCAACTGTCCAAGCCGTTCATCCTCCGCGGCCAGAAGCTGCCCGGCGGCGGCGCGGAGGTGTTCCAGCGACTGTGCGCCGGCGGGTGTGAGGCCCTGTGCGAGAAGCTGGGCGCGCTCACCGCGACCGACGAGGTGGTCGGCAAAACCGCAGAGCAGATCGCCTTCGAGGGCATGGCGTCGGCGATCATCAGCGCGCGGAGCAAGGAGCTCGGCGCGAGCTCCAGCGCGGCCGAGTCCGTCTCTCTGCTCCGGACAATGTCGGCGGCGATGAGCGACGGGCGCCAGGAGAGGATCACCACCGGCATCTGGAACGCCCATGAGGCGCCGGTGACAGCGGACGAGATTCTGCCGTTCTCGCTGCAGAAGATCGAGACTATGGCCATCGAGGCGCTCAAGGTGCAGGCCGGCGTCGCCGAAGAGCAGGCTCCCTTCGACGTGTCCCCGGTCACCGACGCGGTGGACGCTGGGCACCCTCTGGACGCCGCCGTGCCACCGGAGGAGTGGGCGAGTGCGTGCGCTGGCGCAGACGCGGTGACCATGCTGGTGGTGGCGCAGCTGAGGGATCCCATGCGCCGGTACGAGGCGGTCGGCGCGCCGTCCATCGTGGTAATCCAGGCTGGACGGGCCGGCACCGGCGCCGATGGCGAGACCAGGTTCAAGGTGGCCAATATGCACGTCGGCGGCATGCGGCTGAAGACGGCCGACCGGCGTAACGTGTGGGACGGAGAGAGGCAGAGGCTGACGGCGACGCACTGGCTCGTCGCCTATGGGCTCGGCAAGGCCGGCAAGAAGGGACGCCCGTCGGGGGCCGCAGCGGGGAAGATCGGGACTGACGTGCTGTGGAGCATGTCGTCGAGGGTGGTCGCCGACATGTGGCTCAAGCCGATGCGCAACCCGGACGTGAAGATCGCAGCCAACTAAAACTAGCTGCCGGTGAGCTCCTCTGTTTCTCTGCAGCTGAAACACTTCTTCATCTTCCACACCTCAGAACTACTTACTGAATTCCTGCACTTAACTTGTAGCAGGAAAATTGAAACTGTCAATGTTTTCTTCATCTTGTTCCAGTGTTGATAAGAATACTGTAAGTAAATTTTTTTTTTGAACAGATACAATACAAGTATTTTCGTACAGGATATAAGAAATGAGAGTATCCAAAGTGTTGCTTGCTCCTGAATATAGTGTAAATGACAACTTGCAAGGGAATTTGATCACTACTACAAACAAATAAAGAAGAGTAACATCACACATAATATTATGATTCCAGTTTTCATCCTTCGCGGCATTATTTACAATGGATCTATAGCCGATTGTTTGCATGCACGACAAAATGACATTTTCTCACACAACTAACTTCGAAATGGAGATACTACAAAGCATCCTGAAAACACACCAGGCTGTAAGTCTGTAACCAAGGTGCCAAACGGGTGCTGAAGTTCATGGACTTATGGTCGTCTAAGATGCGTCTAGAACATACAAATCCTTCATACGGCTCAGTTAGCTACTGTTCCCTACAACTACAAATCACTCACATTCGTCATAATCAGCAAGAACTCAGAACTGTGGGTACAATACTGCTGAGTGCCTCTGAGAAACAAAAAAATGTATCGATAAACTTTTGTAGAACAGGTCATATTACGTGTCAAGTTTTTCCAGATCACGAGGAAGCCCTCCACTGGGCGGCCTGAAATAAACAGATCAACAGTCATGACAATGCTATCCACAAGAGAGCTTTCAAGAATGTACAACAGAAAAGGTCTGTAGATAAGAGCTACCAACAACAGAAAATACAGTCTGTAAATAAGAAGATAAGGAAATTATTCCAGCCATCGAAGTGCACACTTACAATCCAGTAAATATCTTAATGGTATCGTAGAAGAACCATTGCATGGTCACGACAGGCCCTACAAGGGTAATTCGAATGGGCAGGCTTCTTGTGAACAGCCCACGCAATCCAATGCTTTTTATAGCCTGAAAGGGATACAATGTGATTATTATAGGAACAGAGTGTCAAGACTTGAAATTAACTAATCTGTTGGCTGGACAGGTACAGTCGCATCCTTACATGTAGAACGTTTTTAGCCTTTTTGTTGTACAGAGAAGAGACGATGTTATCTGCAGGATTTGAAACAACAGTACCAACAGCACCAGAAATATATCCAGCCAGGCATGTAGCACCAAGCTGCTGCGCTGTTGAACAATCCTGTTTCTTCTTTTGAATGACTTTCTGGTATAGGAAGTCGACGGTATGCTCAAATGACGAAAACATTATCATAGAAACTGCAGGAGAATAAAATAGGATAAGATAAACCTGTACATGTCAGAAAAAAGGTGACTAAACCTGTACATGGACTAATTAACTTGGGGAAAGGTTCAATTATAACATAAAGATAACTTTCCATGTATCAGAAGCAGACTGACTGTCATTGTTCCTAGCTCACTGAGTAGAACAAATGACCATCACAAGACAAAAGGTGGACACTATTGACTATTGTGATATAAATGCAACCTGTGTTTGCCTCTCACACTTAACTCATGGAGTCCCTTTTTACAGTTCAAGCAACAAGTACTCCCTCTGTAAAGAAATGTAAGACTGTTTAGCTCACTACTTTAGTGTTTAGTGTGCTAAACAGTCTTACATTTCTTTACAGAGGGGTTCCTTTAATTCACTCTGATAAAATCGGGAACCAAGCAAGATTTAATTCACTCTAGTACTGTAATAGCTACAACTATTTTTAGAAGAACATACCTACACCATATATCTAACTAGATTTATCTTCTAAGCGGGAAAATTAATACACTCATAACTTCCTGATACGTTACTTTAATTGGCACAATAGGATTTTGCGAACAATTAATATGTGAAACAGGGGGAGTTATTACATGGAAGATTTCGTCCCCAAAGTGGTAAAAGCCCCCTGTAAAATCTGCAATGAACAAGAAATGCACTTTCCATAAATTTAGAACTCAGGAAGATTAAAGATCGTATGTCCAGGCATACCAATAGTGAATCTAATGAACCTAAGAATAATACGAAGGAAGCTTACCCAGACAAGCCCTCAGCGGCATACACCCTTGGAAAGCCATCGACCAAACCTTTTGCAAACATGGGCTGTGTCTGCACACGGACTTTCACCGATTCGAAGGGGCAGAGGGCAACATCAGCTATGATCTGAGCAGAGGCGCTGCTAAGAAAGTAAACTGTGCTCCTGTTGCTGTCCACCAGCGCATCAGAATACTGCTTCTTGAAAAACTCGTAGAGGCCAAACTTGCAGCCGCCCTGAGCGCCGTAGCCGAATAGCTTCCCTCCCCAGCCTCTCCAAAGCGACGAAGCGCCCTCTTCTCGTACAAGAGCACTCAGTCCCGAGCATATAGTGTTATATTTAACTGGATTCACCTACCAAAAATAGATAAACGGAACAAAATTATACAGCCGCAGGCATTCATAGGATAATTTCTGAGGCAGCAGAAAACCGCAAGGCATTAATTAAAGTGGACATGGCAGTATTATTACAGGTCTCCATACAAGATACACATAAGGGCCTTGTCTTTTAAGATCAACAAAGGGACATGTCTTCAGTTCTAGCTACAATACACTTGTTTGTGTGCAATCTGACATGACCCCCCAGCTTCTGATGTTTCTTCTACCGTTGCCGAGTAAAATCGTTACAGGAGTAGGCAAACTTGGTCATGGCTAAGCCTCTCCACGGGAGCAGTTTCAGCCAGGAGCTAAAAGGATACCAAGTTTATACAAGCTATATATGGCCTGCTACACTCAAATACTAGGTCAGAGCTCGCACGGGATCGTCCACGCAGGAAGAATCCCGGGCTGCATCGAGCACGCTGTAATTCGACCTCGAGCGAGCACCATTTCTCCCTCTCGCCAGCTAGAATAATCCTAATTAGCGAACCCACCGGCATTCCCTCCCCGCAGGGTTCAACATACAGCGGCGAGCGCACGTGTACCTGCATGTTGACCTTGAGGACGTCGAGCGGGGTGATGGCGAGGTGGGTGGCGCCGGCCGCCAGCATCCCGCCGCCGAAGCACAGGGCGTAGTACTCCGGCGAGAACAGCCGCATCCCACTCCCTCTCCCAACGCCGACGCCCCTCCTCGCCGCGTCCGCCTCCGCCGCCTCGCCGCCGGCTCCTCCGCACGAGGCCATTTTTGCGGCGCCGTGGGTGGGAGGGGGGAGAATACCGGCGCGCGAGGGGGGGAGAAAGAGGAGAAGGAAGAGGAGGATTCGCTCGGTCGGTTCCTGCGTTCGTGGAGACTGGACCGGGAGCGGACCACGTGGCCAGGCCGCGGGCCGTGGCTTCGTCTTGCTGAGACTGTTTGTTTAAGCGGCTGACTTGGCACGTCGAGGGCCTTGAACCCCCAGTAGCACGGCCCTGAGCGTGACAGGAGTAGTTGGGCCGCACGCGGCTGGATTAATCGCCTACTTGGACTGGTACGTCCCACAGGCCACAGGTTAAAACAAGAGGCAGGCAGGGGTTCTACTCAAAAAAAAAAAAAAGAGGCGATTCTAAAAAAATAGAGGCAGGGGTATTTTTTTTATGTTCTAGACTAGTTAATTGTCCGTGCGTTGCAACGGCGGCACATACATTCTTCCACTTCTGAACTTTGTCTAACGAGTAAGTCTTAACTCCCTTATCCTATATCCTATATACATAAGAAGTTGATCCCCACTATCCTATTTATCTCAACATGCACACATGCCACCTCATCAAAGGCCCACCACTACATGCATGAGGCAAAGTTTTCCATTATTAATTGATCTCATGCACCCTTTTCAGTTCCCATACACGCCACCTCATCAAAGGTCCGCTCAACATGCATGAAAAAAATCCATTACGTTATGCCACTTATATTCAAAATATGTTCTAACTACACAATCAATTCCAATATATGAAATTTATTTTTAGCTTTAGTTCATATAATATTAATTCAACAATAGAAGCTTCGTACAATCAAATCACTGAAATATATTGCAATTCCTTCTCGTGGCAACTCGCCGGGTATTATCTAGTATCCTCAACGAGCCTTTCTTGCTCCCGGTTCTTTCAATTCAACCTACTCTACCATTTTGTTGATGCTTCGAGGTGCCTTTGAAACCCCGAGGTTTAAACTTTGCGGTAATCATGTATTACAAAGCTTTGACAAATTACATGTACCATTGACCTTTCATTTGGGCCAGAATGCATTGGAAATGTTGGACAAGGTACCCAATGCACAATGAGAATACTTTCAATAGAGCATTCCGAAAAGATCTAACTTCCAAACATACTCACCTCATGAGCTTTCACAATTACTCTTCTCAAGAAGAAAAATGCTTTTAAAGAAGAACTTGCCGAGTGATGACAATAAGCGGTTAAGATATCAAAGTGGCTTTTGCAACTCCATTTTATGCAATGCAGTTCTCGAGTCCGTGCTACCTTGAAACTTGAATGCTTGAATTCTGATTATGTCATAACCCTTCACCAATTGTGTACTTAAATCCCGGGCACAACAACTACTATCTCTTGGTGTCCTTCAACTTCTGAGTCCTACAAGAACATGCACCTTTTCTAATCCCGATGCTTACAACTTTGTCTAACGATGATCAAAACGATTCATGCGCAGGCACTCAGATATACATACTAACCCACTATGCCAGTGTATTACCATTTTCATCAATATAGAAAAGCATTGTATTGAACATACACAAATACCACATAATGCAACGGCTATGCTCTAGATCCATTCCATAATATACAGACAAATACGTAAACAATAATGTAAAGCAGTTTGAGAAAACAAACATTTATAGAGCCTTTTTGATTCAAAGGTATTTCATATGAGAAAAATGATGTAGATTGATCATGCATGAAGAGATGAACCAAACATGATAGTATAAAATGGCACAAGGCCATAAATTAGCTCGCCTCTCGTATAACCATTGATGATATCAATGTGTTGTACTTGAGCTAGAAAAAAGTGCACAATCTATTTCAGTTTGAAGTAGCCTGCCTATACTCTGCGAAAAATGCTAATGGTCACCACCATGGTAGACGCCTTTAAAACAAATTTTCACGGCTCGATTTTTTTTCAAAATTTCATATGAATAGAAACACACATGTATATCCAAAATTTGCAAACATTATACTTTGACACATAGCGTACACAAAAAAAAGACAAAAAAATGTATTTTCAAAATGGGTCGACCTTTTTTGTTGTTGGGCCGGATTTTTCTTTGTACAGTCTACAAATCACAATTTTTGCAAATGCATTTTCATGCGACCATGCGGAACACATATAAGTTTCCATGGAAATAGTTTCAATTTTTTTCAAAATTTTAAAATGAAAACAAGGAACGACGCAAACGTCATTTCGAGTTCGTAGACGTTGGTCGC
>NC_041388.1:564075525-564096309 GCF_002162155.2 Triticum dicoccoides | reverse complement strand
GCCCTGAGAGTCGGCGAGGGTAACGGTGCCCACACGCACCTCCACGTGAGTCGGCCCACATATGGAGGCGAGCACTGGAACAACAGAGCATCCAGATCCAACGCTGTTTTTTTTGTTTTGCTTGTCGCTTTCGACCGGTCGACCGTTGACCAGTTTTTTTAAGAAAAATATGATTTAGAAAAAAAATAACTCAAAAGATAGCTCAGAAACTCGAAAACATTTACATTCAAAAAAATTCATGGGATTCAAAAACAGTTCATGGATTCAAAAAATGTTCATGAACTCTAAAAAATTCAAGTGTTCAAAAGAAATTTCATGCATTTGAAAAGACTTCGCCATTTAAAAAAAGTTCACGAGTTAAAAAATCATGGATTCAAATAAAATTCATGCATGTAAAAAAAGTTCAAAAAATGAAAATAAGTTCACGAATATTTTTTAAATCACGAATTTAAATAAAAACATTCAAAAAATTACAAATATGAGGAAACGTGCCTAAAAGTTCAAAATTTTGAAATAAGTTTTTAAATTTAAAAAGACTTAACGCCATTAATAAAATAAAAAGGAAAGGAAAAGAAAAAAGAATAAAAATCGTCTAGAAAACAAAAAAACAGAAAAGGAAAAAAACGGTTAGAAGCATCTCAAAACCTGTCGGAAGCTTCTAGGAGCTTCACAAAACCGGCTGGGTTCACTTCCGAAAAAACAGGAATTGCACGCACCGAACAGGAATGTGCGCTACAACCGTTTCCGAACCAAAAATATATTAATGGGCAAAGCCCAAAGGAGGAGAGAGTATGCGCCGGTTTGCACCAACAACTATGCAGTGGGCGCCAATAAGAGCGGAGGCGAACGAGCCCAAGTAACGCTGCAGAAACACGTTTGTTTTGCACGTAATTTCAATTAGTGATTTCGAGTTCAGGAAGCAACTAATTAATAAGCGCTCCTTCGGAAGCCTCACAACGATCAGCGCCATTGACGCGCTCTCAGCTGCCCGCCACGTGTCGTGCTCTGGGCTTTTCTTCCGGATTTTATTTTTTTATTTTTTTCGCACACGTTTTTAGCTTTTTAAACAGTTTTTTCTCGTTTTTTCGACGTTTTGCTTTTCCACTAGTTTTTTTTAGCTTTTGGAACAAACAAAGTTCGATTTTTTTACGCGAGAAAACGTGTTTTTTTCTTTCACGAGAGTCATGGTTTTGCTTTCATGAGAGGCACGGTTTCGTTTTCGCAAGAGTCACGGCCGTGCCTCTTGGAAACAAAAAAAACACGTTTTCTGTTTTTTTTCCTTTCGCGAGAGTCACGTCCATGCCTCTTGGAAACGAAAAAAAACGTGTTTTTTGTTTTTTTGCCTTTCGTGAGAGGCACGGTTTGCTTTCGCGAGAGGCACGACCGTGCCTCCTCAGAAAAGGAAAAAAAATGTGTTTTCTTTTCTTTTTCTTCCTTCCGTGAGAGGCACAGTTTTGCTTTCACGAGAGGCACGGTTGTGATTTTACGAGAGGCACGGGCGTGCCTTTTTTGGAAAGGGAAAAAACACGTGCTCCTGGTTCGGTTTTTTCGTTCGTTTTTTTGATAAAAAAATATTCGTCAAAACCTATCAATATGGGATCTAGTTTTGAAGATCTCGACGCGAGAATCTAGCGGTGAAAACGAAATAAACCGTGCGTCCAAATCTCGATCCGTTTTCGAGTTTGTTAGAGGAGTACTCATTGCAAAGTACTCCTCAATTAGTGATTTCGAGTTTGTTTGGGCACACTGCCCTTACGCCATGGGCCAGCCCATTTAAACTTTTTTTTCTCTACTGTTAAGATTCAAAATGCTTGCACCGGTTATGATTTGAAGTCAAGAATCCTATGCACAGGGCAACAATGGTAACCATTCGGCCACCCGTTGTTGTGATGTTTAAAAGTCCTTTAGCTTCTTCAATATGTTAATAAACAACGTTACATTTTCCCTGTTTTCTTTTTTTTTCTTTTTTGCTTTGGTCGGTTTTCTTCTGGTATCTTCTTTTTCTTTTTTCTCTCGTATTCATTTTTAATTTTCTAACAATTGTAAAAAAAATTAACTTTGAGATTGTTTTTTCAAATTTGATGAATTTTTTTCAAAATTGATGATTTTTTCTCCAAATTTGGTGAACTTTTATCATCTTTGATGAATCTAAAAAAATTGATGAACTTTTTCGGAAAATAGGTAAACTTTAGAAAAAGTGAACTTTTTTCATATCCTACGAACCTTTTTCAGAAGTGATGAACTTTTTTCAGCACCGATGAACTTTTTTTCAAATTCGATGAACTTTTTTTTTCAAATTGATATTTTTTTAAGTCTTTGAACTTATTTTGAAATCCATGGAACATTTTCAAGTTCACAAAATTTTTCATATATTGTGATTTTGCTCTTTTTTTGTTTTTTGAAGTTAACGCTGGACTAGTCAAGCAGCCAACTTTTTTCCGAATCAACCAGACCAACTAGAATCGGTTCGGCAAGATTTTCGCGTCACGTTCGCTGCAATCATTTGAAGTTTAGTTGGGCCGGCCCAGTAGCGTGACACTTCATGCGCCAGTAACCTAAACCGGCGCTGAGAGCGCCGGTTTGGAGCTCCCATTTGTTAGGCTGAGTTGTCGTCAACACGTGGCCCTCTCATGCAGAGAAAAAGTATAGCACCCAGCCGCAGGTAGGATACAAGAAAATCCCGAGGCTCATGAGCGCTCAAGATCGACTCGTGTTTTGACTTGACTCGAAAATAAATTAGCCGAGTATGAACAATTTATCTTGCTCGAACGAGCTTGCTTGATTTTAGTTTAACATAATATAATTATATTAAATAATCATGATATATGGTAGAAAGGAAAAAGTATAGCACCCAGCCGCAGGTAGGCTACAAGAAAAGCTCGAGGCCCATAAGCGCTCAAGATCGACTCGTGTTTTGACTTGACTCGAAAATAAATTAGCCGAGTATGAACAATTTATCTAGCTCGAACGAGGAATCAGCTAATCTTGAGCTAACACCGGCTCGCTTGATTTTAGTTTAACATAATATAATTATATTAAATAATCATGATATATGGTAGAAAGGAAAAAGTATGGCACCCAGCCGCAGGTAGGCTACAAGGAAAGCTCGAGGCTTATGAGCGCTCAAGATCGACTCGTGTTTTGACTTGACTCGAAAATAAATTAGCCAAGTATGAACAATTTATCTAGCTCGAAGGAGGAATGAGATGATCTTGAGCTAACACCGGCTCGCTTGATTTTAGTTTAACATAATATAATGATATTAAATAATCATGATATATGGTAGAAAGGAGTAGGATAATTTATTACCACATATATGTTGTGTACGATTTTTCTCCATTTTATCTAGAGATCTCTTTTATCTACTAGGACTAGCAAACATGAAAGCTTAATTAAGGGTAGAGGAAACTTAGGCCTCAATATGCAGACCGTGTGTTAAATATCCTATTATTTTTGGCCAAGTTTGAGAGCTGACGCACTTTCGTTTCTTTACTTGCCCATCCATGGTCGCTTGCTGTGTTAAAATTTATATTACCATGTTTTGATTGGAATATTATTTTATAGTGATTTTTTATGTTGTGTTGTGGTATATCTTGTTAGAAAATTTGTCTTAGATTAAGAATTATCATGTTATTTAGCTCGAAATTTGCTTCCGAATGACTCGAGATCGTTATAAGCTGAGCATGAGTCACTTTCTACAGCTCGACCTTGAGCTTAACTAAGTTTGAGCTTGCTCGAGTTTTAGTATATGTTGATCTGAGCCTAGTTCGACTCGCTCGAACTCGATTCGTTTGCAGCCCTAGCCGCAGATGCTCCATTCCCTTACCGCTAGACCGTTCCAGTCGGTTTCCCTTCCATGCTTGATTCCATCCGTCCTAAAACCGTCGTCTGTGCCTTTGGATGAAGGACTCGTCATCCGCTCGTTGAACATGAGTGACCAATCGATGGTGGAGACAAGGAGCGAAGGCTATAAGCTTGGATCAGGCCATCAGGGCCCTCTCCCCTGATCTCGGCCTCGAGTGGAGCACTCCGCTGTCAATCTAGACCTCCAGCGGCAGCGCCCATTGTGACACACCTTCTTACCCACCGTGACGCCAACGAACTGGCGCACAGCCACACTGCCGTCCAAGATCGTAGCCATCCGCATTCCCTCACCAGTCATGCCTTCTCCACTCTCCTCCCCAACCCACTCAAAACGAGAATTATCCTTATCCCCTTGAAATAAAATCACCCAGATCCCCTTCCTCCTTTGTTGAAGTGAGCAAGGTTCACGTTTTTCATTATAGAAGGTAGCTGCAGCCTTGTGAGACATGAGACCAACTTTTTCTGTTTGCAGGTAATTTTATTTTCTTCCTATCATGTTACTCTGCAATCGGTCAGCATATCCATGCATGTTTGAAACAGTTATGGACATGCAGGGTTAATGCTTTTTTGCTCAGGTACAGCTTACCAAACATGTTGCTTGCTGTGAGTGTGTCTGAATCAAGACTACAACATTCTTTAATCAATGATTTGGTGTTGTAAGTTGTACAGTTTTTTTTTCTGCCAAGTGTGTTTAATAAGTGGTCTGCAACACAAGATAAATATTTGTAGGCTCATATTCACATTGATCTAATTTGTGTCCATTTGTTTGCTCAGGTCAGGCCACTAATCGAGAAGCATGTCTTGCATGCATTGCGGGTGGAGAAGCTAACTGCTGCTAATGTATGATCCGTTGTTCCATTTGCATATGTGTTAGTGTCGCAGAATGTTGTTCATAAATAAAATGTTCTTAGAGCATTTTTTGGCGGGAGGGGTCTGTTTTCAGTGGTTTCTTCGTGTTTTGTTAGGATTTGCATCCTGCTCAGGAAGACGAGACGGCGGCGGCTCCCTGAAGATAGAATAAGGTTCTCCCCGCCTAGCCCCCATCTCGATGGTGTGTTTAACATCATCGATGGGCGTGTGGAGGTGTGTCTCCGGCAGATCTGTCCTTGGTGGATTTGCTCGGATCTGATTGTAGTTCGTCTCCGGTCATGTGTTTTCAGGTTGGATCCTTCCGGTCTACGCTACTCTTCATTGGCGACGGTTGCTGTTCTGTTGCGCTGATCCTATAGGGCCTTAGCACAATGACTTTCCGACTGTCTACTACAACAAGTTTTGCCCGGGTCCGACGAGGGAGGGGCAATGACGGCGGCGCCCCTTCGGCTCGCTTCAGTGGTTGTAGTCGTCGCTAGGTGGTCTACAGATCTGGATGTAATTTTTATTATCCTGGTGTTCGTTGTACTGTCATGATTGATGAATAGATCGAAAGTTTTCTCGCAGAAAAAAGTACAATGACAAATTGGATGATCTAGAGATGTAATTTCTTTACTCAGTTGAATGCATCAAGTTAATTCCAATACATGTATTTGACACACTTATATAAGTTCAAGGTCTGAAGCTCTTGTCATTTGTTTGGAAGTGGACTGTGTCGAGAGTGGTTTTGATTTATTTTTTCTTTTATCATTTCCATCCAGGGATCAAGTGAATGTGAACTTGGGGTTAACTTGATTTTGAAATGGGTAACGCTTTAGTTTATAAATCCAGTCTTGTCACAGCTGGATGCATTTAACAGAAGTTCCTTGCTGAAGCCATTTTATTCCTCGCCTTGGAATGATTGCTCAACTTATTTCTATTCTATACATAGTTTGTCCTTAATTTATTGGTTTATTTTCCTTGACTTATTTAAATTTCTTGCACGGATCCCTTTTTCAGTAAAAAAAGAGTAGGCCATTATCTCGCTGGGAGGCATTATGTACTTAGTTGGCGGATTAATTTGTCTGCTCTCAAGTCTCAACTTAGATCAAATGTATGCTTTGCTAAGTTTTTTATTTATTTATTTTTTCTTGTTACCATCAGTTATCTGATATATCCCTCAAAGAGTAATAACCAATCATCAAAATAAACAACTTATTCTTCTGATATGTATGTATTTAATCTACATGTTCCATGGCTCTATACATCAAATGAAAATTCTTGCCAAAAAATGACGGGCGCGGCAATGCACAACATGGTCTAGTATATGCTTTAAAATAACTTAACGGATATGTTAATTAGTGTGTGTGATGTGACATAGCTGTGTGTGCTCAAAAATAAATTCACTCCCAAAGATAAAATGCAGAGCTCCACATCCACCCTTCTAAAGTCTGAACAACAATCAAGCTACTCCTTAGTCCCTAATTTCTACAGAAAAATCGATAACATACAATTATCCATCGATATCATCTTGATCGTAGTGTAGTTATATAAGATTATTTTGCTAAACAGTCTGATTCTTCTTCTACAAACTGCAACCCTTGCACCCTGTAGACCACTGTCCAGCGGTTAAAGAGACCGAACAACACGATCGCAAATGAGCTCAAGAAAGCCAACACGATCATAAACTGGGTTCACTAAGGATTTAGGTATGAACAAACTATTGTATGCAGTGGCGGAGTTTCCTAAAAACATCCAATCTAAGCTCACACAAAAACAATCCTTTACAACTTAATCCAAGGCTGGGGGCCAATGCCCCCCCCCCCACCACCACCAACAACTCTCTTGACATGAGGTCTACCACTGATTGTTTGTACAATCTAATACTATGATTTAACACTCAAAAGAAAAGAAAATAAGGAACCAAAATATCATACCACATATAATAATTACATAAAACTACAGGTTAAATAAATATCGATTGAATGAAAATGTAAAAACCCCTTTAATATGTAACGAACAGCTTGTAGTTTCATCTGCAGCTTGATTACGTCTTCCAGGGAAAAAATGGCATGTCGACTTTTCCAGTTATAAATAAATATAATTAAGCAAAGCATCCTTCTATGACCTCAATCAAGGGTCAAGAAAAACCATTAGGGCTAGGTAAGACTAGCACAATATAGAGAGGATGTGCTATCGTACCAATATTTTGAACAACAATTGCCGGTCTAAAGGAGAGACGAGAATATTCCAATTTGTTTTCTTCTTGTTGTTACCATGCCAGTGAAGCAACTTGGTCTGACAATACTACACCTAGCCGGCTACAGGTACACACTCACACGGCCGCTGCGTGCCACCTTAATTCACAATGAAAGTCAGCGCATAACAGGTAGCCGGTTGACCACGTATGTACGTAGAAACATGTCACCCGCTGCATGGTTTTCATTATACTCAATCAACTCCCATATGCATCAAACTAGTTTGGATTAAGTCTCCGTTGAGTATCACCAACATCCCTCTACGAAAAATCAAAATTAAGCGGTGGCCTGTAAGGTCCTCTCGTTAAGTGTCTTTACATAATCATATCTTGCTTCTTATTAGAATTTCTCATGTACTATGAAATTCTCTTTCGATCAGCCGGATCATAAGGCCACTCATCTAGAATAATTTCTCTATGAATAGAAGGCTTCAGGAGACCAGCTGCGGTGACATTTGATGCAGTTTGCCTACTTCTAATGGGTGACCTTGACGTGCCTGCGTCATTATTAGAATTTGGTGACAGATTTCTCTTTGATTAATACCTCCCATAGCATAGATCAATCAAAGTCCATGGAGAAAACATATATTAGAAAGCAAGGAAAAAATATTTATTATCACACTAGGCTATTAGGCCAGATAGAACACGCACAAGAGGAAGGAGATATGGCAATATTAATTATCTCAATTTTGGGGCTAACAATTACCACCTTGCCGTTGTGGATCTGCAGCGATCTACTTGCCCCTGAGTCCGCCGGCCGAGCTATACACAAACATATACGAGATGCGAGTTGAAAAAACCTACAGATAAGAGACGACATATGAGGCGTGCGGCTGACGTGCTTATACAACAACGTACGTGACTAGTCAAGTCACGGTTTAATTAGGCATGTGTGTATAGTCATTGCTCATGGTTTTGGTCCTTTTATTTAGTTGTCCACGTCACATTCGATGGGTTTTATTGGGTTCAAGTCAAGTGAATACATGCCTATATATAGTTGGTCAAGAAAATCCGTTGGGTTGAAGCGAACCCAACGTTGCTACACTGGCTCCGCCGCTGGCAATAATTCTTTTGCACGGTTCTGTATCAGAATCGTCACTCTACAAAATAATTGGGCTGACAAGTCTCATTTCCATCAAGGTTCTACAATGAAATCTTTTTGGTGCACATATCTCCTTTGCTGCTGTAATTTTTCAATGGTTTCATATTATACATATAGTTTCAGTATGTAGTTTGTTCTATAGGCTCCAGTTGGTTCACAATACTTGGCATTTGATGAGTTGTGGCCTCAGTTGTCACAATTTCAGTATGTATTTTGTACTCATGATGTAGTAGTAGGAGCATCAGGGAAGTGTTGTGGAGGAGACGATGCTATCTAGGGCTATAGCGGTGGGGGTGTAGATACGAGGATGATCAAGGCGACATGATGGTGGAGAAGATTGGGTCACACGCAATACAAGGAGCACAGAGGTCAGACGATTGTGATTGTTACTTTTGTGGAGTCTACAATAAATTAAAGGTTTGGTCTTCCTAATCTTTTGGAAACTTTTAATCTAATTCTTTGTATGTATCAATATTTTACTTTTAGTATATAATAGATAGATGAAGTAACATCTTTTGCCGTTCGAAATGCTAGGTATAAATAATATGTCCCATGCTCAAGGGTTTGCTCAGCCACCGCTAGGAACTCAAGGACAAGTTGGTGGTTCCTCTCTTCCGTCGGCGCCGCCATCGGTCTGCCTCGTCTCCTGTGGTCTTAGGGTCATCTAGGCACAGTGGACCCAGGCTCCTGCTGACGGGAGGGAGCTTGTCTCTATTTTTAGTATTTTAAAGGCCAGTTAGGGTTTGTGTCATGCTTAGGAAGGCGAGGTTGCACGGTGGTTCCGTGAAGATGGAATGAGGTTCCCCGCGTTGATCCCACGTCCCGGCTGTGCATCTAGCGTCGTCGGAGGGTGTGTGAAGATGTGTCTTCATCGGATCTCGCGACATTCCTTTTGTTCTGGTCTACTCTAGACCTGCTTGGATCTAACTTTTGTCCGTATGTGTTCATGTATTTATAGGTCGGACCCTTACCATCTACGCTTCTCTTCATCGACGGCAATTGAAGTTCTGGTGCGCTAGTCCTGCGGGGCCTTGGAACAACGACTTCCTAACTGTTACTACAGCAAGATTTTCTTGGCTTGGGTGAGGTTGGGACGATGATGATGGCACGCCTTTGACTCTCTCCAATGCTTATAGACGTCGCTAGATGGTTTAAGGATTGGATGTACCTTTTACTTATAATGATTAAAAAATCAAATCTATTATTAAAGTTTATCATATGTACAAACTTTTCCCTTTGTACTACTGTGACAGTTGACATATACTATATAGCTTTCCGAGAAGAAAAATATGTTGTATGCTCGTGGTTTCCTTTGTGGCCACCATAAACTGCAGATGTGTCCGTACTGCATGCACGTGCCAGTGCAGGCGGCAATTCATATTTACCACATACTGCGGCGGTTAGCACGCAAAAGCGCACCCATGCAGCGGCACCGATGCTACATGGGTCGACCCATTTTGTGCCTTTTTAAACTCTTTTGTGGCTTTCACTGTGTGTTTCTTCACCGGTTTTTGGGAACCTCCTCTGACCTGATTTATTCGTTTTTATTTTGGTTTTCTTTTGATTTTGTCTTTCTCTTTTTTTTAAACATTTTTCCTTTCTATTTCCTTTTTTCACACCTACAAACTTTTTTGAAATCCTGAACGATTTCGAAATTAATACTGTTTTAAATCATGAACAATTTTCAATTCATAAATTATTTTTTAAAATCATGAACAATTTTCAATTTTTTGCAATTTTTAAAAATATGCAAACAATTTTCAAACTCATGAAAATTATTGCAATGATGGGTCTCCTTCCAGAACATTCAATTACGAGTACGAGAATTGAAAGACATGAAATTTCTCAATTCTCTATGACATCTAGTAGATAGATAGAATATTTTCAGGAATAGGAAAATCAGAAGAATCTTTCTCTCTATTCACTATCATTCCACGTCTTTGACTGCTATTAGTTTTTTACTACAATAGATGTAGTTTGATATGAGAATACAGTTCTCAAAATAATGGAAACGATTCTCTTATAGGAAATGGTTTGAAAATCGCTATTCCACCTTTTAGGTATCCTGAAAAATGATACGTGTGAAGATCATGCATTTTTGTCAAATTCAGATCCATTTTCGAGTCCATGATATAACACTCCCTCCGTTCCTTTATATATGGTGTATTTGTTTTTTGATAAAATTTCAGAATGTAAGGTGCATTTCTTCTAATTCATGATAATTCCCTTGTTAACCCTTCATAAAAAGGGAAGTAACTCTCTACCGATTGTCTGTATCTCCCTTTGTAGCGAAAGAAGAAAAGTATCTCTATATCGATTGCATGTATCTCTTATTTTTCTGGACTAACTGGTTTAGTTGCCATTAACCAACAAATTTTCAAGGGTAATTTCGTCCTACCTTGTCTATAATTAAGTGTCTTTGTCACCGTGCTGAAAATTATACACCTTACATAAAGGAACAAAGGGAGTATAACCAAATTGGAAAGATCTTCCATCTGTTTAGATAAGAAAGAATAAATGCAAAGGTGTATAATAGATTGACATGAAGATCGTGAGCTGCCCCATAATGAAACCAGCAGTATTCGTAAATATCCCCTTCTTCCCTAATCCAAGATTGGAGAAAGTAGATCTAAGAGGGGCATATGGAGAATGTAGTCAGAAATATATAACAGAGTCCGACCATAACAACCGAATTAATTATCCTCATCGAGAAACTTAGATTACTAAATAGAAGATATTTGAAAATCGTGGCATGGGTCTTCGTTTTTTCTTTCTTTAGAGTTTTCAATATGCACAATTTCTCGATGTTTCAATGAGAGCTTCTTGATTTTCCATATATAGAAAGAGATAGACTACAAATGACATCTCTGAATATTTACAAAATTTGTGATTTTTTAGAAATTCATGAACAAATTTTGAATTCACGGAATTTTTTTCAAATTTTTTAAATATATACGAAATTTTTGAATATTTTGAAATTCACGAACATTTCTCAAACTCATGATATTTCTTTTTGAAATTCATACACATTTTTAAAATCGCATATATATTTTTTGAATTCACGAATATTTTTGAAATTCATCAACATTTTTTGAATCCTCGAATATGTCTTCCAGTCCACGAACATTTTTTTGGAATTCTTAAAAAATATTTAAACTTATGAACAAACTCCTGAGCATTTTTTAATAAGTGATTTTTTAAAATTATGAAATTTTTTATTTCACAAATAGTTTCTCAAATGTGCGCACATTTTCTGAATTCGTTAAATGTTAAATCTGATGACATTTTTCTCAAATCGCGAACATTTGTCTAATTTTTTTGAACTATCTTAGTACTCTCTTCGGTGCTTTTTACTCCGCGTATTAGATTTCTGTCAAGTCAAACTTTACAAAGTTTGACCAAATTTATATTAAAAAATATCAACAACCACAATATGATAATACTGATCGGGCATTTTGAATATTGAAACTTTCTTCTATAAGTTTGATCGAAGCAAAGATAGTTTGACCTTGGATAAATCTTATATGCAGACTAAGAAAGATCGGAGTGAGTAAACGGCCGGATGAAATAAATAAATTCCACTTACAACCAGCTATAATGAAATGACAATGCAAACACTAGGGGCACTACGTGTGCACTTTGTACTGAAAGGCGTGTTTTTTGCATGGTAATACATATCTTATTTATATCACAATGATCATAATACAAGCCACTACAAACTAACGCTAGGTTTAGTACAAAGAAACGACAATAAAAAGGTAAAATTACAATCAAGACCAAAAAATCCTCTGAACTTGACACCAATATCCGTCGCCTGCCTCTGGAACCACCACAACAGCCACCAAATGAACAAATGATGGATCATCTTCACAATCGAGCTCAAAGTGACTTTATCGCTGATATACAGTTTTGCGGACCTCCAAGGTGGCTCACCAACGGCGAAACCATTATCGTTGAACGAATAAGACGCCGGAGGAGAAAACCATACCTGTCATCCACGAACCACGAACCCAGCACACGCTCCACCATCTTTCATATGCCGCCGATGCAGACCACAATTTGCATCCACTCCCGGACTACCTCTTAAGCTCCGCGCCGGCGCTGGAGCAAACACCGTCGCAACGGCTGGAGCTCGAGGACACAGATCCATCACCAGGATGTCGCTGCATCCACGCCGTCCTTACTTGAACATACTAGATTTCAAATCCATCTTCAATCAT
This sequence comes from Triticum dicoccoides, assembly GCF_002162155.2. NCBI lineage: Eukaryota > Viridiplantae > Streptophyta > Magnoliopsida > Poales > Poaceae > Triticum > Triticum dicoccoides. Next base: position 564,084,017 of record NC_041388.1, on the reverse strand, counting down.
AGGACCGATCGTCTCATCAGAATAGGATCTGAAGAAACTTTATTTAGTGTTGCCATCGCCGCGGCCGAAGCAAGACGATGAATAATCTTAAAACCTAAACTATATGAGAGTAACAAAACGATCCATACACGTGGATCTGATCTTCGAACGGAAGAAAGAAAAGCAGACGTCCCTACGCGACTCCTGAAAGGTGCGTTTGCTGAGTTTCCAGTGCACGGGTCGCTGTATAGAAGTTCTCGTGTAGGCGTCCCATCACGGCCTAATAGAATTTCGGGCACAGCTACAGTGTTTCAAAATATCCGGTGTGCGTGCGTGACCGGCGCCACCACCTTGGCGAATGCCGGCCACCACGCGACGGGGGTGAGCGTGACTCCGCGCCGCCGGCGTGATCGATTCGATCCCTCCACTCGACAAAAGCTATAAATCACCATGTGTAAGTCTTCGTCTTGACTATGCTCCTTCCTTGTAAAGCGTACGAGCCGTGCCGTACGTGTGCTTTATGTTACACATGAACATTTTTGGATTTTTTTACCATATACTAAATTTGCAAACGTTTTTCGAACTGATGATATATTTTTTGAAATTTTTGACATTTTTTAAGACCAGATACATGTTTCAAGAAGTCAGGAATATTTTTGAAATTCATGAATATTTCTGAATCCATAAATATGTTTCAAATTCGTGAACATTTAAAATTTATAATATGTTTTCAAGTTCGCAAACTTTTTTTTGATTCGTGAACGTTTTCGGAATTCATAACAAATATTCAAACTGACGAAAAAATTGCTGAGCATTTTTTGAATTCGTGATTTAAAAAATGAATGGACTTCTCCTATTTCACAAAAAAGTTTTTTTAATGCGCATACATTTTCTGAATCCGCTAAATGTTAAATTTGACAACATTTTGAAAAATCGCAAACTTTTTCTAATTTTCTTGAAGCATATTAGTAGAAAGCAGGGTGAAAAAAATAAATTATGCTTAAAACCGCCCATAAAAAATAAGATCGCAAACACTAGGGAGCGCCACATGTGCACTTTTTACTGAGAGTCGCGTTCGCTGAGTTTCCAGCGCACAAGTCGCTGTATAGAAGTTCCTTTTTTTCGACGAGAAATATTGATCTTTATTGCATAATGGAAAATTTATTACAATCAGCCATAAGGCTTGCAGCTATGAAGGAGGGAGAAGACTCCAACCAACAATCAGAATCTTTCATTGTCCAGGCGTTCCATCACGGCCTAATAAATCCCTGTTACAGGCGTACAGCTACAGTGTCTCAAAATACCCCGGTTGCGTGCCGGGCGCCGCCACCTTGCCGAACGCCGGCCACCACGCGACGCGACGGGGTGAGCGCGACCCCCGTGTTAGGATTAATTAATTAGTTTAATTAATGGAAATCTCTGCTTAGCAAAACCGATGTACGGTTTTCGATCCATTTTTTGTAAAGGTCGCGCCTGTGCGACCCGTCCCTTCCAGGGATATAAATATGTACATCATCGACATCCATCAATAGTGATTGACTACTGTTCATTCGCACAGTTTCTTTACACGTTATCACGCACGTCTCACTAGCGAGAGCGACAGGCCACACACAGGAACTCGCCGGAGAAGGACTTGGAACAGTGAGGATGTCGTCTCTCGCCTCCCTTCTCCTTGGTCTTCTCTGGGAAGAAGGTCGCTGCCATTTCCTTGCTGAGCAGCGCCGCCGGTTCGTCCGCCATCGATGGGGGGCACCACCAGCAGTTTCTGGCCTTGGCATTAACCGCTGCCAGAACTTCGCTGGAGGACGCCGCCATCACGTGGGCGCTGGACGACGTCGTCGCGCCACGCCGGAGAACCACCGCCTGGCCACGCCGGTTGACAACCGTCAGGGTCTGGACCCAGGGCTAGTTGCTGGACTGAATGCTCCACCACCGTAGAACACTGGGATGGGCGTGCAAGAGCCTCCAGTTGCCGCTCCATCCGCACCACGGTGGTGCCGTGTGCACGGATATGGCCCGTGCCCCGCTCGCTCCAGTGGCACACGTCTGCCGTCAGCAACGCCGGCAGAGGAGGATGAGCGGGAGATCGTCCACGACGTACCTGCACGCGGCTACAGCCCAGCTCCGACGCGCGTCGCCAGCGCCAGGGGCGATGGCCTCGTCTTCATCCCGACTCCAGGACGCGCCATGGCCACCGTGGGCGCGGTCACCACTGCCGGAGCAAGTGGCAGCACCGGTCCAGGGCCTGAGATGGCCACCGCAGGGACAAGCAGTGCCCCATGGGCGTTTGGCCGCTCCCCTGCTCCTCGCGGCGAACAGGGCCCCTTCCTCTTCGGCACCGGTGGGACGCCTGCCACGGACGTCGCCGAAACGAGCGGCAGCGCAGGTCTGCCCAACACCGGCGCGAGCCGCCGTCTCCTCTTCAGCCGCTCCGTCACCGCCGTTGACCGTCGTCCTGGACGCCGTCCAGGAGCGTGGGATCCGGTGTCGCTCGAACTCGCCAACGGACTCCAGAATGGAGTGGACATCCCTGACTACAGCCCCTCGTCGGACGAGGAGGACTCCCTTCCTTCACCGCCGGTGGCTCGCCAGTGAGCGCGTGTACGGCGCGGCGGCAGGAACAGAGGAGGGTGCCGCTGCGTGGGATGGGGATCGGGGGCGGTAGGGGAAACCCTAACCGTCGACCGCTTTTATTCAGCGCTAAAGCGGTGCCGGGCCTGTTGGGCTGAAAGGCTTGATGGGCTGCGACCTAAGCCTAGTTCTGAGCCGTAGAAAAGAAGGAAAATGAAAAAAAATACTGTAGCAGTGGGCTGTGCTACTGGTTTGGGTCTCCCTGTATGCGACCCAGGACCGTTTTTTTTCGTTTTTCTTTTTCTGTTTAGTTCTTTAACTAGCAGTTTGAAGTTGTGACTAGTTATTTAGTAATTTGTGTAAATTACTATATTGTATTGTTCAGTAATTAGTGTGTATTACTGTGTTGTACAAGTACAATGTATGTCAACGTATATGTTCCGACAATTTGGCAATTGCTATATGTTGATCAATATACATGCATTGTTTTATTTACAACACAATTAATTTACTATGAGAGTAAATTAATAAGCATGATGATTGCATGCAGGATATGGCTGACATATCTAAAAAAGAGTTTGCTGAACTTGCCGTCGATGGTTCTAACTATTTGACATGGGCAATGGATGTCAAAATCAATTTGACGGCCAAGGGACTCAATTCCGCTATAACCACACCTGCCCAAGGGACTGCATCTAACAGACATAATAAGGTATTCAGCGTTGCACTTCATTCGACATCATCTTCACCCTGACCTAAAGACAGAGTATCTGATGGAGGAGAGCCCTCTGACACTCTGGAACTCCTTAAAAGGGCGGTGATGTTGCCTGAAGCGCAACAGGAATGGGCACTAGTCCGATTCCAAGACTTTAAGTCTGTAGCTGCATACTATTCTGTTGTTCATAAGATCAACTCCAAGTTGAGATTCTGTAATAGTGCAGTTTCTGATGCTGATCTTATTGAAAAGACACTTTCTACTTTCCATCCTTCTATGAGGATACTTGCTGAACAGTATTGTCAGCAAAAGTATAAGAAGTATTCCGAGTTGATTTACTCGCTGCTTCAGGCAGAGAAGCACAATGAGCTTCTTGAGAAGAACAATTTGGCTCGTCCAACAGGAACGATGCCTCTGCCTGAATCACACTTCAACTCTAAGAATACTCAAAAGTTCAATGGTTCCAAAAAGAACCATAGGACATTCAATGGAAAGTGGAAGCGTAATGAGAAGTAGAATAAGTATGGCGTCCAAAAGGGAAAAGGTTCTTTCAAGAAGAATGAAAGGGCTAGCAACACCTGTTGCTTCAGATGTGGTTGTAAGGAACACATTGCAAAGAAGTGTGACATTTCCAAGCATTTGGTGGAATTGTACCAACAGTCACTTGGAAAGGGCAAGAAGGCTCAGGGGAACCAGTATGAAGCACACTTCACTGGCAATGAAGATGGTACCCCTACGGTTGATGGTTCTCGAGAGGATTCTCCGAACATGGACAACCAAGAGCAAAATCGGCAAGTGGAAGATCCAATACTAGATGTCGATGACATGCTAGTGGAATTTGGTTCTACTGACATATATGGAGACCAGATTTAGTCTCATTTGTCTAAACATTGTAATGATGTTATTAGACATATTACATGTGTTGTAAAATAAGTTATGTCCTTAGGCATAATGTGTTAGCTATGTCGTGTGACATAGGACTTGTAATAAGTACAAGACATGTATAGTTTGTAATGTATGTATTGATTCTATAAGAGTTTGATTATATACTGAACCTTGTTCTTTTACTCTATAGAACTTCAAGGAATAATACAATGGAGGAGGAAATGTGTTTAGTGGATAGTGCATCTACTAACACGATACTTAGGGAGATGAAGTATTTTCAGACACTCAAGAAGAGTAATGGAAGTGTCATGACAATTGCTGGTCGAGACACGGTAATTGTTGGTTCTGGTCAAGCTACAATTACACTCCCTATGGGTACTAAATTGGTAATCCCGGATGCTCTACTGTATCCAGATTCTACTCGTACCTTGCTGAGTTTTAAGGATATCCGCAAAAATGGTTTCCATGTGGAAACTAATGATGAGAGTGGGGCTGAATGCCTACTCATAACTCAGCAAAAGGGATTTCGAAAGGAAGTCCTTGAGAATTTGCCTTCTCTATCTTCTGGGTTGTATTATACATACATTAAACCAGAGACACATATGGCGTACAAGATAGTTTTTCAGAATCTTGATAAGTTCAAGATTTGGCATGGTCGCCTGGGACATCCTGCTATCGGGATGATGAGAAAAATTATTGATGGTTCTGTTGGACACAACATAACGGATAGAAAGTTTCCAAAATCATCGGATTTTGTATGCACAGCATGTGCAACTGGGAAGTTGATCACAAGGCCATCTTATATGAAATTAAAGGATGAGCAACTTGATTTCCTTGAACGCATTCAAGGAGATATTTGTGGTCCAATACAACCGTTATCTGGACCATTCAGATATTTCATGGTCCTAATTGATGCATCAACGAGATGGTCAAATGTGTGTCTACTGTCAACAAGGAACCATGCTTTTGCAAAGCTAATTGCTCAGATCATTAAATTGAGAGCAAATCATCCTGAGCATAGGATAAAAACCATCCGAATGGATAATGCTGCGGAATTTAGTTCACGAGCATTTAATGATTACTGCCTAGCTTTGGGCATTTCTGTGGAGCACTCAATACCTTATGTACATACCCAGAATGGTCTTGCGGAATCACTTATCAAGAGAATCAAGTTGATAGCAAGACCGCTCGTGCAAAATAGTCTTCTTCCAGCTTCATGTTGGGGTCATGCAGTTTTACATGCTGCAGAATTGATACAAATTCGACCAACTGCATATCATACGGTCTCCCCATTGCAGTTAGTACGTGGAAACCAACCAAGTATTTCCCATCTGCGGCAATTCGGTTGCGCGGTATATGTACCGATCTCACCACCGCAGCATACATCAATGGGCCCTCATAGACGAATGGGGATCTATGTGGGGTACAATTCTCCGTCAATTATTAAGTACCTAGAACCCCTGACAGGGGATTTATTTACAGCTTGGTACACTGATTGCATTTTTGATGAGGACAATTTCCCGACATTAGGGGGAGAGAATAACCACAAAGAATGTCGTGAAATAGATTGGGATGTGAAAGGCATCCAGTCTTTAGATCCACGTATGAATGAATCTGAACTGGAGGTTCAGAAGATTATAAATTTGCAAAATATTGCAAATAATCTGCCAGATGCATTTACCGATTATAAAGGTGTCACAAAATCAAATGTTCCCGCTATGAATGTGCCAGAGAGAGTGAATGTGACCCATAGATCTACTCAGCCACCCAAGAGGGGGAGGAATCTGGACACAAAGGACAAGGCTTTGCAGAAGCGTCCAAGGGAAATGAGGAATTCTCAAATAGTAAATGCAAGTCAACAAAATGTTGATACTCAACCTAGGGTTGAAGGACACCTGAAGGATGTTGGACATCCAGAACCCAACACGAGTGTGCACACAAATTTTGGTGTTGGGACATCGGAAGACCTTGATCCAATTGTTGAGGGAAATCACGAAGGATCAAAAGGTATTGATGAAATATCCATTAATTATATTGATTCAGGAGAATCATATAGTAGAGAGACTACAGTTGTCGACATTTATTTCGCCTCTAGAATTGCAGAAGGCCTTGATTTGGATCGAGAACCTAAGTCCATGGCAGAGTGCATGAAGCGCTCAGACTGGTCCAAATGGAAGGGAGCAATTGAGGATGAATTGCGCTCGCTCATAAAAAGAGGGGTATTTACTGCAGTAATGCCCACTCCTTAGCATGTGTTCCCTGTGGGAGCAAAATGGGTTTTCGTTCGTAAGAGGAATGAGAACAATGAGGTGGTGAGATATAAGGCGATGCTTGTAGCATAAGGGTTCACGCAGAGACCCGCCATCGATTATGATGAAACATATTCTCCTGTTATGAGTGGAACAACGTTCCGATATTTAATATCACTGGCAGTGGAAATGAATTTGTCTATCCAACTGATGGATGTTGTGACCGCATATTTATATGGGTCACTGGATTCGATATTTATATGAAAGTTCCTGAGGGAATGAAGCTTCCGAATCCAAAGGCTAATCGCAACATGTATTGCGTAAAGCTTCAGAAGTCATTATATGGCTTAAAGCAGTCGGGAAGAATGTGGTATAACCGACTGAGTATATTCCTTCTTCAGAAGGGTTAGTCAAATAACAGTGATTGCCCATGTGTGTTTATTAAGAAATCTAAGAATGGATTTTGCATTATTTCTGTGTATGTGGATGATCTAAATATCATTGGGACTACACAAGAAATACATGAGGCAAGTAATCATCTTAAGACGGAGTTTGAGATGAAAGATCTGGGTAAGACTAAATTTTTTTTGGGCTTACAACTTGAACATCTTCCTTCAGGAATACTTGTTTATCAGTCTGCTTATATCCAAAAGATTCTTGAGAAATTTAATATGGATAAAGCATATCCATCAAAAACACCAATGGTTGTTAGATCTCTTGAAAGAGATAAAGACCCATTTAGACCTAAGGGTGATGATGAAGAGGTTTTAGGACCTGAGTTTCCTTACCTCAGTGCTATTGGAGCATTAATGTATCTAGCAAACTGCACCAGGCCTGATATATCATTTGCAGTAAATTTATTGGCTAGATTCAGTGCATCACCAACAAAGAGGCATTGGGTTGGTGTGAAGAACATTTTCAGATATCTTCAAGGCACCAAAGATCTTGGTTTGTTCTATCGGAAAAATCAAGATAAGACCATGGTGGGATATTGTGATGCTGGATACCTATCGGATCCCCATAATGCCAGATCACAGACTGGTTTTGTCTTCTTGAGTGGAGGTACGACTTTTTCTTGGAAGTCGACAAAACAAACTCTGGTGGCTACATCCACGAATCATTCTGAAATTATTGCTTTGTTTGAAGCATCATGTGAATGTGCATGGCTTCACAGAATGATTAACTTTATTGAAAGTTCAAGTGGGATTGGATCATTGGAATCACCCACTATTATCTATGAAGATAATGCTGCATGTATTACACAAATGCAAACAGGTTATATAAAGAGTAATATTACAAAGCATATTTCTCCTAAGTTATTTTATCCCCATGAGTTACAGCAGACCGGGGAGATAAATATTTTGCAAACGAAGTCATGTGATAATCTTGCTGATTTGTTTACAAAGTCGTTACCAAGTTCTTTATTTGAGAAGTACATCAATGGAATTGGTATGAAACGACTTCGGGATTTGCAAAGTTCAGGGGGAGTGTCTCCCTGAATGATAATCTGTTTGTGATCCTCGGATCTTTAATATTGCACTCTTTTCCTTTATAAGTTTTCCTAAATGGTTTCTTATGGGAGGTTTTTAATGAGGCAATAGTAATGCAGGCATTGTGATATGTCGGTTTCTTTTTATTTTCCCACTGGGTTTTTGGAAGGAGTTTTTGATGGCATATTGTACATATCTCCTCATATTTTTCCTACAGGGTTTTTGGAGGAGACTAATCGTGATGATGATGATCAAGATGTTGATGATGATGTTGCCAAGAACAATTGAAGTAGAGATTAGGGGAAGTGTTAGGATTAATTAATTAGTTTAATTAATGGAAATCCCTGCTTAGCAAAACCGATGTACGGTTTCTCTCCCTATGGGTCACGTCCTATTGTAACGGACGCGTTCTTTCGATCCATCTCTTGTAAAGGTCGCGCCTGTGCGACCCGTCCCTTCCAGGGATATAAATATGTACATCATCGACATCCATCAATAGTGATTGACTACTGTTCATTCGCACAGTTTCTTTACACCCCGCATCGCCGCTGTGATCGATTCGATCCCTCCACTTCACCACGCTTTACGGAGTAATCCTACATC
>NC_041388.1:564065868-564074986 GCF_002162155.2 Triticum dicoccoides | reverse complement strand
CGTTTCAATTCAAAACTACTCCGTAAAACACGTGTAATATTAGTGTAGCATTACCACCCCCTCTTTAGCCAAGGCGATCAATCAACATGTGCAATGTGCGCGTCTTCTTCTTGACAACGGCCCTTCTTTTTCTTGTAAAGCATATGTGCCGTACCGTACGTGTGCTCTATGTTACACACATGCAACTTAAGGAAGAGAGGCAGACGGATGCATGACTGCATGAGCCAATTAGTAGAGGGGCTGATTCAGATGTACTCCCTCGGTCTCACAATATAAGAGGTTTTTGCAAGCTATGTTAGATTAAAAAAACATCTTATATTATAGGACGAAGGGAGTATGTAAATATGTATTCACAGGTTTAATGAGGAAAAATGTTTTTACAGACACATATTAAGTGGTGCACCATCGACCCATCGCATGCATCCGGTTGCATGTACATATACGGTATACTTACATGTATGACATGACACATGGGAAATGTATGTAAACTAATGAAATGGCGCGTATCTACGTACATGAGCGACTACGTCTGAACTTAATTTGTACAATATGTACGTACGTGTGCTGGCCCGTGTCTCTGCAGACTGCAGCGAGGGCGGACCGACAGAGCTTTTAAAGGTCGTCTCTACGGTGCCGATGATGACCGGCAACTGCCAGAGCCGGCGCCGGTGGCCGCACAGCACGTCGCCGCGCGCGCGGGAGGATGGGTGGTTGGCGGCGCCGGCGACACCACGACGAGGGCGCGGCGGCAGGACGGGCAGGTGGAGCTGGAGAGGAGCCACACGTCGACGCAGGCGGCGTGGAAGCCGTGGCCGCAGTGCGGGAGCACGCGCACCTCGTCGCCGCGCGCGAACTCCGCCAGGCAGATGGCGCACTCCGGCCGCTCCCCCTCCTCCTCGTCCACCTCCCTCTGTCCCGGTCGCCACGACACGGTCGGCAGCGACTGCAGCGCGGTCTTCTCGAGGCCACCGCACGGCGCCTTGGCCGCCGGCCCGTCGACGGAGAAGGCGGAGGGGTTGCAGAGCATGGAGCAGCGAGCGACCATGGCCAGCCCGACCACGCACAGCAGGAAGCAGAGCACCGCGATCACGATCAGGACCGTGTTGGTGTGCGCGCTCGTCGCACCCCCGGCCATGGCGGCCGCCGGAGGCTCGGCCATCGCGGTGAGGCGGTCGACGGACTGCTGCAGCAGGTGGCGCGGCATTGTCTGGTTCGTTCTCGGTGGCCGGTCGGTGGAGAGGACGACAGGATGAGGAGAGGAGCACCGTGCCAGCGAGCGCGCGGGGCCAGTTTAGGTCGTCTAGCCGGAATTGAGGAGGGAAGAGTTGGGTGCTCCTGCAGCTGTTTTTATAGCTAGTGCCGGGATTAGCCGGGTCATACAGTAAGTGGGTGGCTAAGCTTAGGTAGTAGGGATATGATTGATAATTAAGCAGATATAAGTGGGAGTGTCACTTTATACCAATTCTTGTTTGAATTCTCGTTGAATGTCTTCATTGCTTCACTCCCTGCATTTTTCTTCATCTTTTCAGCTACAACTGGGTACATGTCACTCTCAAAATTAGGTGCGACCGACCTGGACTAATTAAGTTATTGATCTATTGCTACTTCCTGCCTTTCTTCTTCATAAGATATGAAATCTCGATCGAGACTTGTACTCGAGAAGGAGATATTACAACTTTGCTTGTACTTGGTCACGGTCAAAGTGGCGTACAAGTAGTCTAGTACTTTCTCTGTAAAATAATATGAGAGTTCTTTGCGGACTCTAGTGATCTAAATACTTTTATATTTCTTTACAAGGAGAGTACATACGTACATACCTATCAGAATGAACATGCATCTCAAGTGAGCCGGCCGATCGAGCACGCACGTACGATGAAAAACAGCTACTCCTACTACACTAGCTAGTACGATGGGCAGGAATAAGGCAACGGGAGGTGAGAGCGTGACCGGCCAGACCCATGTGTGTATTGTCGTCCGCCACGTCAGATACGTGCGCCAAAGCAAAGCCAAGATCTATCTATCCGGATAACATATCCGCCGCGCGCCCTACCTACGCTACTCTACGCGCCAACCTTTTCTTCCAGGCAAGGAAAATATGCACACCCACTTGTGCTACTCACTTTTGGCACTGCTTGCTATTACAAGTGCAAAACCCGTCTCGATTCAACGCATGAACGTGGAGAAGAATTTGGTCGTCGTCGGTCAAATTGCGCGGCAAAACGTACACGCGCGCGGCCTAAAACCGTCGCTCACTCCGAGTCGCGACGAGATAAGCAAGTGATCAGGTGGAGCTAGTCTACCACCATGGCATACGGGCCTAGGGTGGTGCGGTGGCGACCCCGCGCGAGCCCGACGGACGGCATGGACTCCGGCAGCACGAATTGGGGCGGCCCGCTGTGCGCATGCAACTTGGGACGCTCTGCATGCCCGTTTGGATTCCATTGGATCGATCGACCGGTCACGTTTTCTTTCCTTTTAGCTGCCCTCCTTTTGCCGCCACTTGTGATCTAATCTAGATGTCAATCATGGTGGTTAGAATAGGACCGAAAGAGGGCAAAGCAAAGCAAAGCGTAAAGGAGGCCCGACCGACCGACCGACGGGATAACGCGATCGATGCCATAAACAAAGGGGATCAGTCCCTACTCGATCGATGGATCACACCCAGGGCGCAAGATAAGATTGTATACATGACAATAATCCCATTGTCAACACCGACCTGGACCTGGTTGGTGGTTGCCATGCACCTTAACCGTAGAAAGCATGCTCTTTTACCGGTCTACGTGGATCCATCGATGCTGCTAGCTGCTTGCTGCCTTGCCGTGCCGCCGGCTGCCAGTGCCGGGGCCAAGGTTGAAAAAGTACTTGAGGGTACGGAGCGCGAGAGGTCAAGGAACCCTCGAATCGAATCGATAGAAGCAATTCGAAGAAAGCGTCGACTGGTTGTTGCACTTGCATGCTCTGGGTAGCTTGGGTGGTCGGAATGGGCATCATTTATATACGTGAGATTGACGGATCGCCATGAACCGCACGAGGGAGAGAGAGAGAGACCTCCCTCGATCATTCATGGCGATGGACGGCGGGCGTACATTCCACAATCATCACGGCGGCCTAAAATATCCCGCGTGCCCGGCCGGCGCCACCACGTCGCCGACGCGACGGGGGTGAGCACGACCCGACCGCCGCCATGATTGACACTTGACCACACTGAAGCCATCGGTCGACATGAACATGTACGCATCTTGGTGACGAGGATCATCTTTACCGAAAGCGTAGGCGCCGGGCCGTACGTTTGTGCTTTAGAGCATCTTTCCAGCAAACCGTGGTACCTCAAATTTCGTTTACGAGATACTGTAAATCGAATTTAATACCCTGAACGGCACGAAGTATCAAATCTGGTAAGCATATGTTGTATAATTTAAAGTTTAAACTAGCACTTTGCGTCACTTACATCGCCGAAATTCATACGAGAGACAGAATTTATACTAGCTTAAAGCATAATAAAAACATAAATCTACTCTCATCATCATCAGACTTCTTGCGTGGAGGTGGTACTCCATCAGCGAGTTCGAGAAGACGAACGCCAGGTCGTATTCCTCCCGCACCGCTGCCGTCCACGCCACGTCACCTTCTTCACCGACGGGGGCCGCCTCCTTTGCCTCATATCACATGCACTCCGCCTCCCGGAGTCGCTTGGGCGCGGGCCAGAAGATCTCGTCGAGCCGGTCAAAGTTGCTCCAGGCCAGTCGACCATCGCTTGCACCTTGCGCCAATCCTCCATCGGCAGGTGGAGGGAGGAGCTCCCCGCCTCGTCGTCATGGCCGTGCTTGCACGGCGGCGAGCCGTCGCGGCCCCCTCGGCCACCCCTCTCGCGACCTGTGCTCAGAATCGAGGCGAACTTTCGCTCCCTTTGCGCGCGGCAAACAGTGGCCGGAGGAAGAAGGATTTCTCGCCGGAGAAGACGATTTGCAGCGGAGGGGGATACGGAAATGCCGCATGCGAACCCTAAAAAGCGGCCGCTACAGTATACATGCGGGAATCAAGGGGCGGTTTATGGGCCGATAATAAAAAGAATACGGACCGGGCCGTTTTTACAGAATGGTTAGGCCTGTTTTTTGAAGCGAACTGCAAATTCGCCGTAATTTAAAGAAAATCACTAATTAAGGAGTGCTCGTTACAAAGATCATTCCCACCTTCTTAGGTTGCGACAAGTGGCGCGTTGCATGTGCGCTACTTATCGCAACCTGGAAGTTTTCATTTTTTCGTAGATTCGTTTATTTAAAATGGTTTATCTCTTAAATCGTGGGTCTAAATCTCGAACCATTTTCACCGTTGGATTCCTCGCGTTGAGATCTTCAAAACTAGATCCCATATTAATAGGTTTTGAATTTTTTCTTCATGAAAAAAACAAACAGGAAGCACAGGTTTTTCCCTTTCCGAAAAAGGCACGTCATGCCTCTCGCGAAATCACAACCGTGCCTTTCATGGAATCAAAATCGTGCCTCTCACGAAAGAAAAAAAAAAGAAAACTTGTTTTTTTTGTTTCCGAGAGGTATGGCCGTGACTCTCGCAAAAGCACAATGTGCCTCTCGCAGAAGAAAAAAAATAGAAAACATGTTTTTTTTTCCGTTTCCGAGAGGCACGGCCATGCCTTTCGCGAAAGCACAACCGTGTTTCTTGCGGAAGCAAAACCGTGCCTCTGGCGAAAGGAAAAAAATAAAATTGTTTTCGAGAGGCACGACCGTGACTCTGGCGAAAGCAAAACAATGTCCCTCGCCAAAGCAAAACCGTGACTCTTGTGAAAAAGAAGGAAACACGTTTTTCCGCTTAAATTTTTTATTTTCTTCTTATTCAAAAGCTTAGGAGGACCGTTGGAAAACTGAAACGTTAAAAAAACCTGAAAAAATCGTTTAGAAAGCAGAAAACGTGTACGAAATAAAACAAAATCTAGAGGAAGCGCCAATAGCGCGACACGTAGCGGACGACCGAGAGCTCGCTGCGCTGATTATTGTGAGACTCTCAAAGGAGCCCTTGTCAATTAGTTGCTCCCTTAACTAATTTTTATGAGGTGCCCCCCTTCTCCCCTTTAACCCTCAATCACAATTTATCTGTTTGTAAAACCTATGTAAATCTATGTATGTGTAGCATTATTTCTAATTTAATGGGTCGGTGAGCTTTCAAGGGAGACGCTCTTGTATATGCAAATGTACAGCACACACGTCTGTATCTTTTTCTTTTCTTTTTGACCGTGTAGCCGGCCAGAATTTGTTAGTAATCAATCAACTGAAAGTGACCGATCTACAAGTATTTAAAGCAACTTTAATGGGGCGACCCATTTCGTTCGTCCGCATTTGTTTGGGTCGGTGCGGACAAAAGTGACGGCCCAACGCGCTGACCCAAACGGACGCGCGTCCGTTTTTCGTCCTCGGGCGACCCATTTCAGTCCCATTTTTGAGCCGGATTTGTGTCGACGCGGACACGAGACGGACGCGCGCGCTCGCCCTTTTTCCTCACCGGGCCCGCTGGTCGATGGCACATTGGATTCACACCCTCGCCCGCCTGCTACGCCGCCGGCCATTTTTTTAGATAAAAAAGGATACATAGATAATTTTAGCGTACACAGATAAAAAGAAAAGACCACTACTCATCGATTTCTGAATCCGACTCGGTAATGTCCTCCTCCGATGTCTGAATGTAGGCGTCAACATACGCCTCGTCTTCAAAGTCCCAACCCGCCGTTTCTCATAGCTTCAATTTCATTTGAGCTGCCTGCTTCCGCGAACGCTTGTCCTCCCGATAGGCGGCTCGCTCCCTCCTCCTCGCGTCCCTCTTCGATTTCAATTGCTTGTAGAACTGGCGCTCGTCGACGATGTCCTGCGGGTAGCCTCCACGCCACAGCACCAAGGCTTCCACGTCCTTCTCTGCGATGGTGAGGCGACGCTGCCGCCTCCGGTGGACACGATGATACTCGTCGGTGAAAAGCCGCGGGAGAGACGCCAGATCCTGCGCCCGCTGGCTCGACACGTTGGGAAAATTCATATCCCGATGAGGCCTCGGAAGGCGCCACGCCGCCGCGTCGTGTGCGCGGGCCGCCTCCTCTGCGGTGTCGAAGGTGCCGAGGGCGAGACGTTTCTCGCGAAACCAGATCTCGGCGAAGAAGGCGCCGGAGCGTTGCTCGCGGACTCCGCGAAAACCCGAAGCGCGTAGGCGGCGAGAGTGGGCGGCCGATAGAATGTGGAGAGAGCGCCTTCTTTTATAGCGAGCGCCGGCCGCGGCGCGCGCGCGAACCTTTCCCGCACGTTGGAGCACCAAAACCAGCGCGCGCGAACCTTTCCCGCGTGCTGGAGCGTCAAAATCAGGGGGACGGCACGATGTTAAATGCGCGCGGTCATGAAAATGGATCAGCCCATTGGGCGCACTGCCGATCCAAAACTAAAAGAGAGCGGACGGCGGGCGGACGGCCGATCCAAACGGACAAAAAGCGGACAAAAACGCCGTCTATTTGGGTCGGCCCGTTGGAGTTGCTCTTACAGATGGAATATGTTACTGACAGAAATTAACTAAGTGATGCACCATCGCACGCTGTACAGTTGCATTTTGTACGTACGTGTACCTACCAGCTGCACAAGTACCAACGACAGAGAGCTACTCCCTCTGTCTCAAAATATAAAAATGTTTTTGACACTACGGAGGGAGTAGCTGACAAAAAAAAGGTCAGAGGTGGAAGCGCCTCGTCCGGACTCCGGACTCGTCGGCCACTGTGCCGGCGGCCGAGGCCTGCGCAGCCGCGACTACGTCGGCACGCTCACGGCACGTCTGGGGAGGGGGAGACTCAGTGGCTGCCGGCGATTGGGCGGCCGCGACGACGAGGGCGCGGCGGCAGGACGGGCAGGTGGAGCTGGAGAGGAGCCACACGTCGACGCAGGCGGCGTGGAAGCCATGTCCGCAGTGCGGGAGCACGCGCACCTCGTCGCCGCGCGTGAACTCCGCCAGGCAGATGGCGCATTCCGGCCGCTCCTCGTCCACCTTCCTCGGCTCCGGCTGCCACGACACGGTGGGCAGCGACTCCAGCGCCTTCTTCTTCATCCCCTTGCACGGCGACTTGGCCATTGCACCCGGCGCGTCGACGGAGAAGGCGGAGGGGTTGCACATGCGGGAGCAGCGCACGACCATGCCCAGCCCGACCACGCAGAGCACGAAACAGAGCACCGCCGCCAGGATGAGCAGCGTGTCCGTGTGCACGCTCGTCGCACCGCCGGCCACCACGGCCGGCGCGGCGGCCATCGCGGCCAGGCGGTCGACGAGCTGCTGCAGCAGGTGGCGCGGCATTCTCGTTCTTTCTCGGTGGGACAGGGTGAGACGAGACTTGAGAGCACTGTGGCAGCAGGGGATGGAGGGGCCGGTTTAGGTCGCCAGTGTGCTGTGTGCAGTGGGGATTGCAAAGGAGGGAAGAGTTAGGGCTTAGTTTGGCAGCAAAGTATTTTTGAAACTGTGGTAATTGAAAACCAGAGTATTCTCTTGGATGGGCATTGAATACTACAGTTTTTTAAAAACAATGTTTTTTTTTCAGTTTTACATGTGTTTGGTTGGTGCTGTTTTACTAAAATTTTGACCAAGAGTTTTAGCGTGGATGATTGATTGAGTGAGAGTAATTAGCAGCTGCGAACGGCGGCCGGCTGCATGCAGCTGCCATGCACACATCCGCCGGACCTAGATGTTAGGATCTGTAGACTACCCCTGATGCACCTACATGCATGGGCTGCTGTTTCACATAATCCACCTATATATATCCCGCTTGATTCGCTCATGGCGCTGCAGAGAAGAGATAGAACTTGCACGAGACGCTGGCTGGAAGAAGAACCTGAAAGACCTACTACTTGTAAATAGGATGAGATTGGCTATAACCAGGAGTTTACCATATAACTGAAAGAGGGAAAATAGGATCAGATCGCGGCTGGTATCCTTATCTCGACGTAGACGGCAACGCCAACTGCAATCTCCCGACGATTTCTCTCCGTTCTGTTTTTAAAAAAGAGGTCGGGACCTCTGTTTCAAAAACCACAAAAATACCATGGTTTTTGGCATACTGTGGTTTACAAAACTTCGGTTTTTTCTGATGCCAAACACAGCTAAATATTCAAAACCATGGTTCTTTCAGAAACCACAGTATTCTCAGAAAACTTTGAAAAAACTTTGCTGTCAAACGCAGCCTAGGTGTTTGAGCTGCGGTTTTATAATGTCAGGATTAGATCGGTCATGCTAAGATATGATTCATAGCGAAGCTCATGCTAAGCGTGAGTGTCACTTTCGAACCATTCCTGTGGAATATTTCCATTGCTACATTCCAATCTCCCTGCCTTTTTCTTCACCATTTCTGCTACAACTGGGTACATGTCACTCTCCAAATTAGGTGCGACGTATCTGGGCTACTTAATCTATGCTTTGCTACTTATGAGTACATTTATTTAAAATTTAGAATCTTGCACTCGAGATGGAGATACAAGCATCTCTCGCACTTTCCCGGAAAACCTTTGACCCTTGAAGATTTTCTGGTTTTGAGTACTTGATCACAGTTACAAATAATGGTACCAGTGTACTATACGATCGTACATACGTATCTGAACATTTAAGCAAACCAACCAACCATAGGTTCTCCCTCCGTCCCATAATATAAGAGCGCTTTTTATACTAGTCTATTACGAGACGGAGGAAGTACGTGCTAATGCAAATACACAACATTTAGGTCCGGGATAATTGATAATCAAACTCTCTAGGGAACAAGGGCTATAAGACTAACCAGTAATAAAAAGCACAAATTATATTAGAACAACCATTTCAACGGAAATCTGACAACCGGGTCCCACTAGTAGGTGGCGCTCCTTTTTAGCCTGAGCTCAGTAACTATAGGAGTAACCAGTAATGAAATGAAAATGTGACTGAAAATTCAAACTACTCAAAACATATTTCAGTACAAAACAGTAGCATATTTCAGTAACAAACATGAGCATATTTCAGCAACAAACGGGATCATATTTCAGCCATACATAGTTCAACGAGATGGCAATTCATGGTTCATGTTTTACTGGAAGTGGGATGGATTGAAAAAAAAACTGTGTGTGTG
>NC_041388.1:564030994-564065492 GCF_002162155.2 Triticum dicoccoides | reverse complement strand
GTGGTCAAAGCAGGATGCTAAGTTTTTGCCGGCTCATGTCTATTCCAAGGTCCATACTCAGTAATTTTACGGGTGTGGCGTGTTCCAGATTTGGGTACTGCTGAAACGGGTTTGAACCTGCGAGATGAGACGGGTATTATAATTTACTCAGCAGCATCCCCGTGGGGTTAGAAAACACACTCATCTCCGTTCTCTAATAGGGTAAAAAAAAAACCCGCAAGGACGCGGGTTTCATGGCCCCATTGCCATCTTGAGCCACCACCAATCCCTCTTGTGTGGTTCTTTTCTCACAAAAGGCAAGCCCTGGATTGTAGTACTCTGCCTGACAAAAGCCCCTGCATGTCAGCCATATTACTATGTACTCCCTCCGTCTTGAATTTTTCTTAAATTACTTGTCGCAGAAATGAATATATTTAGATGTATTTTTAGTTCTAGATAATCAATTTCTCTCCATTTATAAGTAATCCGAGACTGGGAGAGTATATTGTAGCAAACTCATTTGTATAGCAACAATTGATATTTAATAGGTGGGTCCCAGCACAAATCTCAATGCAGATGTGGATGATCGATTCTCTACCGCTAGGTATCGTAACCGTTAATAATGTCTCTGCGAGCCAACATATTCTCCTTTTCTCCCTGAGCTCACACATGAGTCCCCCAAGAAAGAGCGCTGCTACGCAGACGACGATGTGCGGACGATTTGTGCACGGCGCTGCACATCAGGTCGTCCATGCATATCATCAAAGTCGAGCAAATGGCTGGATATGGCATCGTGCAACTATCGTGCGATCGATCCATCGTCTGCATAGCAGTTTCACCCAAGAAAAGGTGGTAGCATCGGTGGCAAAGCTCTCTCTCCCCGAAGCTCATTATTGTTCTAGCCTCCTGTCCATCCTCACATGATTCATCTGCGCGTGGGCTGGAGCTCATTCCTGTATTTTGGAGCATGGTGCCGTCAGCGACATCCCACATCGTGTGCCCAGCGAAGGAGTGGGAGCTTTCACTCCCAGTGGACTCCCATTTTATTCCTTTGATCATATTTGTATTCATGTATGATTTGAACAATTCTTTTCATTCCAAACGTTCGTTATTGTTTAATTTATTCGGATTTGAACACACTACTAGGAAAAGGCATGCTAGTGACGCACCGAATTTGCCTTCTAATGGCGCACTACTGGTGCGCCACTGGCATCACGTCATTAGAATTAAATTCTAATGGCGCACTACTGGTGCGCCATTAGTATCTGGTGTTCTAATGGCGCACCGCGTAGTGCGCCATTAGTATAGCCTGCAGTGCGCCATTAGAATGCCTCCCAGGGGCCATATGTACAAATGTGCTTTGGCATTCTAATGGCGCACCAGCAGCTAATGCGCCATTAGTGTGATGATCACAGTGCGCCATTAGTGTCTTGTGTGGTGCGTCATTAGTATGAATATTAGGTTTTATTTTTTTTGCTTTTCTGATTTTTGCACAGGTTACAAAATATATTATTGCATAGAATATAGACAGCAGCACACAGCAACATCAGATTCATCAAATACAATAGAAGATTAGTCTCCTAATACAATTCATCATATTAGTCTCCGGATTCAAAAGACCGGACAAAGATAAAACATTACAAGTCTCAAGACCGCGAGTATCGAGTTTGCCTTCACATTACAAGTCGATATCGATCATCTAAACTACCATCACATAGAAGAGAGCTGTGGTCATCACGATGAGCATCATCGCGATCAAACTGGTCTTCATCCGGTTCCTCCAACGCTCCCTCCTCTCTCCCGCTAGATAGCGGGCGTATCTAGATTCGGCCTCCGCCCTAGTGGTGTACCCTTTGTAACAGTTACCGCTGAAACGGTGAACCTGTCTCCGACACTCCTCCCAGTCATCGTAGACTCCAGGAACCTTACCCTTGTACACGACATACGACGGCATCTCTATGCACAAGCCAAACAACAGACAATACATAAGCAATGTGTAAGTATGCAACAAAAGGATCGGAAGAGAAAAGCAAGACATTAATAGCACGATTCATGGTCCTACTAATAAATAGCATCGATTACATCTAAGTTGAACAACCGTCCAAACCAAAGAGACATCCGAATTCATTAAAGTTTAATTACAACATGAGCCAATCAATGTTTCAGAACTACACATCACTACTTTCGACTCAACTCATCGGACAGGAGCGTGGGTGAAGCCGCCGTCTGTCGTGATGGTCATGAAATCACGGTCGTTGTCACCCTGCATTTGTAGCATTTCATCTATCTCACTGTTGGACGGTTGATATCTGAGGAAGAACTGCCCCGCGGTATGAAGGACATCTTGATGGATGATGTCCGCAAACTCCGACTGGATGCGAAAGAATTCTTGTCTGAGGTCCGCGTCCTGGACTGCCGACAAGCTCGCGGCCCAATCTTTGAGATTATCTGGTAGCAGAAGGTGATGATGGTCCCTTACGATCGCCCGCATGTGATGGAGGGCGTAGTAGGCATCCTTCTGACCGCCAGGCGGCTGCTTGACGCAGCAGAACTTCGTATTGTGTGAGAAGATGTGCTTGCCGTACTTACGAACTGGCCTGGTGAAGGTGCCTCCAGATTGGGCGTAGCCGGGGAGAACATCATCAAGAACTTTCTTCACATTTGTGTAGTCTATCATGGAGTTACGGTTCGGGTCGAAATACGTGGCCATGGAATATTTCGGGCTTAAGAGGATGAGTGTGCAATGTGTGTCACTGCACAGAACACGGAATGTTAGAAAAAAAAGAATGATCGAAATCTAAGAAATCATATGTTACGGGGCGGTTAAGGGATGACTTACTCGGGAAAGTAAGGCACAAGGAAGTTATCCTTATCTGCGTTTGCCAGAATGACGCCTTCGAGGTGTGAACTCGCAACTTGGCGGTCCCCAGCGCTGCTCAAGTGCTTGGCACGCATGTAGAAGGGGTCGACTATCACGATGTCCGGGGTATTGTCTCTAATGATCCGCATCTGCATGCTCAGCGAAAACAGCCGAACGAAGGTGTAGTGCAACGGATGAAGGTTAAACATAGCAAAGATGTCATCAAACCGCAGGACGATCATACCCCCGATGTCGCCATCCACAAAGCCCTTGCTCTCTGGCACCTTGGCCACGAAAACCGGGTATGCCACATCCTTCTCTCTGAGACGCCGCTTCTCCAAAATCAGAACACTGTCATGCAGACTCCGCATAGCACCGGTTGCAGCATTCAGCATATTTGGCGGTAGCATCGCCCTACCCGCCACATGCACCCTCCTCGAGATATCCTTAGGTGAAGGTGGCCCGTCCTGAGCACGGATCGAACTCGGTGTCGGCTGGCTCGCACCGGCGCCCTTGTTAGTCTTTCGTTTCCAGCCCTTCTTCTTGATCTCCTGTAATGGGACCGAGTTCTGCTCACAGACCGCCTTCTTCAGCGTGTTGGGGCTGATAATATTTCGCGCCTCAGCTATCTGAGGCTCGGTGAAGGCGGGAGCTGGAGGCGTGTCCTGAGAACTGAACGCCAGACGACGCTTGTTGCAATTGGATTTCTCCGCCGTACCAGCTAGATCGCGGTGGTCTTGGTTGGGTTCTTGAGAAAGAGGCCCGCAGAACTCGTCAGCGTACCCATGTTCGGCAAAGTACTTATCAACTTTGGTAAATGTACCGTCGTCGTTGTCGTCGCCGTCCGGATCCTGTGCCATAGGGCTGTCCGGATCCTGTGCCATAGGGATGTCCGGCAGGTCCGGTAGCGTTGCGGCGTTCTTGCCATGGCTTGGCGCCGGCACGACTGGCGGTCTTGTCTGTGGGGTGGTGTCCCCCGCCCCCAAACGAATCTGGCTCTTCGGCCATAGCAGGGGCCAGTTTACGCAGGTGCCGAGGGTCATCTCATCTTCTTCGTCGGCCCCAGCGGGTCGAATCGGAGGTAATAGCTCGTCGCAGCCTGGCAGCACCCGGACCACTTCAACCCTATACATTGTGGTTGGCATCCGATTACCGTGGAACATGGGGTTGCCCGGTTGAACGATTCTGCCCTTGGCGACATCGACCAACTCGGCGCCCACGAAGTGCAGAAGAGTGCAAGGAACGTCGGCGGTGCCCTGGAAAAACATGTATAGGGCGTCAGGGATGCCCAGTCAAAGGCAAGGAGATGAAGTCATCGGCCGAGAGGCTTAGTTACCGTGATGCCGTCGAGCTCGGCTAATGTCGAGGCACCGCCAACGGCGGGCGTGCAACTGACGGAGGGGGCGCTTGCTGGCGAGGTGCCGGTCGGCGTACACCCGGGTGCATTAAGCTCCAATGCCCGTGCCGGTGCCGGAGACACGAATACCGCCTCCGCCGGAGACACCAATGGCGCCGCCGCCGGAGACACCAATGGCGCCGCCGCCGGAGACACCAATGGCGCCGCCGCCAGAGACACCAATGGCGCCGCCGCCGCGCTGTGCGAGTTGCTGGCCGTGAAGCTGGGAACCGGGGGAGGCCCCTTTTGGCCGCCCGCAATCCACATCGTCAGCCCATGAATCAACGTAGGCACCATGGCGTTGAGCGTCGTTCCAAGTTGTTGTTGCACTTGCTCATGGCCAAGCTCCGGAATCCGCGCCACTTGTGCCTTGAGTTCTTCAACCTCGCGCATCTGGCTTTCCGAGCTGGTCTTTTTCTCCTTCCGCACACCAGCGGTATAGTATGACCCCCATTTTGTGGACAAGCCTTTGCCGGCCACACGACCAGCTGACATCGGCTTATCGAGCTTATCCTTCTTTTTCATTACGTTCAACGCCCTATTTAAAGGGGTGTCGAAAGGGGAGCTCTTAGACGACCCCGCGCTACTGCTTTCATTGTCCTGCGAAAGGAACATGAACCATTTAGAAATATTGGGGATTAATTAGAGTGCAACCATATGGAGCTAATTACGCGGGGGTGTATTCCTTACCAGAACAAGCTCAAGCACCCTGGTCTTCGGATCCGTGGTAAGCTCCTTTGTTATCGGGTCCTCCTTGTACCGGGCCCTGACATAGTTCCTGGTCTGCTTGTCACCACTGTATTTCTCGAAGCGGGGCGGTAGGCCTTGCTCGGCACGCTCCGCGTCCTCCTTGTCCCATATAGGCTCCGCCACTCTATAACCGCCGGGACCGAGTTTGTGTTCCCCTAAGTTCAACTCCCGCATTTCTTTCCCCACTGACTTGATTTGGAGGTTGCGGGGCTCTGGCACTTGATCTTGAACTCCTTGTACTCATCTTCGCTCATCGAAGGATATTTCGCCTTGATCTTGTCATAACTATCACCTTTATCAATCATTCTCTTCACCGCGCTTCTCCAAGTAGACAGGGCCGTGCTCATCTTCGTGAGGGCGGCATTGTTCACTTTATCCCCTGAGAGGCGTGTGTTTTCAAATTCGGCGGGGAACTTGTATCGTTCGTGCAGCTTCGTGAAGAGGAGGTTGCGCAAATTCCCTTGGTCCTTATGCCTAAGGTTCTCGGTGTTGATCGAGACGGTGCTCCGGAGAATGCACCCGAGCTGAACCGAGTACCCCTTGACTATATGTTTGGGCTCCGTTGGATTCCCGTCGGAGTCCACTTGAGTGAATTCCTCCTTGACGGTGCGGAGCGCATTCGGGCGCCGGTCCTTCCTTTGCTTCTTCGGTTGGCTGCCATCTGTGTGTGCGCCGCCACCATCTGTGTGTGCGCCGCCATCATCAGTGGTGGCATCCTCGGCGGCACCATCAGTGGTGTCATCCTCGACGCCACTAGGGGTTGTGTAATCAGGATCGGTGTCTTCCGCGGCGTCATCATAGCGGTGAGGTTGTTCCTCCATCTCTTGGGACAGCTCCCAGAATTGCTTGCCACCCGAACCACCGGCCTCATCGTTGTGGGCCATGTTTCTCTCTAAATAGGAAAAAAGTTTGGTCAAAAAGATGGTTATTGTCAAGGAACAAGATCATGGTCTCATGATTTAGGGTTTGTCGACACCGAGGCACCCTAAAAGCCTAAGCTTTCATCATTTAGGTTCTCATCGACACCGAGGCATCCGGGGCAACCAAGTTAAGTTTTCATCATTTAGGGTTTATCGATGCCGAGGCACCCTAGGTTGGGCCTAATCTTGGCTCTATTGCCACCTATGTTGGGTTTATCATCTAGGGTTTATCGATGCTAAGGATAATTCTAAGTTGGGCCTAATCACTTGGCTCTATTGCCACCTATGATTTAATGCAGCAAGAATGGCAGGGCAGTTGATCCTACTTAACTAAATACTAAGATAGCCCGGCCCATGCATTAGTCGCAAGTACCCCATATGTCCTATTTTTAGCAAAGTCATGCTAAAATTCACGGAAAATTTCAGCATGACCTTTGCTGAAAATAGGACATATGGAGTACCCGAATTTTCCGGAACGAAAGTTAATTGACATTCCGGCAAACTCAAGGGCCTCTCGGGGTACCTGCAAATTCATCACGACACGATGGTCGGAGACAAAACCCAGCCACAGACCATATGGTCCTCTGCTTTCATATGGACAAAAATCAGCTCAACTTATGTGAGCTTCCATTCCAGATATAATATGTCTCCCAACAAAAAATCATCAATGGTTTAGAAAGTCTGTACAAACACAGAAAGAATGACAAATGTATTTTTACAGATCATGGCTCAGAGTCATAAACATCTATGGACCAAATATAGTAATGGATACAGCAGATTAGTCTTATGATTTTACTTGTTCGGTATAAAATAGCTTATGCTTTCCTTACAGTACATGTCCACATTTGATATGTCCTTTTTGTCTGTCCTGCTTTTTGAATCAACCGTATCGAGCAATACTATGGAATTAGTCAAATAATTGTGCATGTTTTGACAATAGGATGAATGCAAAAGAAAATCAAATGGTTGTGGCAATCTGTCCATCATCATGACTGTTGACAGTCGCCACACCCACTGTTGGACTTCGATCTAGCACAAAGGGGGTGTATAAGAGCAGATATGGATGGTGTGGTCTGGCACAGATAGCAGTATAATCATCTTAATCTTGCAGTGTAATTTTTAATCCGTGGCAGCAAACGGGCATTGTGCTAGTCTAATAAGAATACACATTGTTGAACTTCATTGCTGGAATTAATGGTTTACTATCGGGATGTGCCTTAGGAGCATCGCTTATCAAGTGAAAACATAAGACACAAACTTGTAGCTGTATGTGTTTTGCCAAGAAAGGGTGCAACAAGAAATATTTTCCTAGTACTGGTTTATCTCACCTACTAGTAAAGGGACATTTCTCCTCAAATCGAAAGTTAATACATCGTTGTTTCTTACTAGGGGAAGATGGACCTGGATGGTCAAGCATGTGGAAGATGGCTTTGTGGGCGCGCCTTCTTAACAGCGAAAATGCATACAGAATGATCCTAAAGTTAATCACATTGGTTCCACCTGGTGAAAAAGTTGGGTTCGAAGGAGGACTGTACACCAATCTGTGGACAGCACACATAAGAACAGTAGCAGTAGTACTACTACTAGCAGTAGTACTACCAAAAGAAAGGAAAGAACAGTAGCAGTAGTACTACTACTAGCTAGCTAGCTAGCTGGTACTGATCTAGCTTCTGCATGCATTTCTCTGAATTTTGTTATACTTAAACACTACAAGGAATTATACTTTGTCATAGCTATTAGTCTTTGGACTAAGGGGCACTAGCACACTAGTAAGTGATAGGCAACCATCCTACATGGAAATGTGAAGAGTTACATGCATGAGTACCAGCTCTAAGTGAAGGCTCAATGGATTCAAGATCAACCGACTGAAGTTGCCCAAACCTGCAAGGAAAAGAGAGAATAATGATTTCGAACTGCTTCTGATGGCATACATAAGCATAAGTTCAGTCCCCCAAATCAAGTACTCCATCAGATTGGGATACTACTCTAGATTAGTGTAGCCACTATCTAACAAAAAATTTCAGAACTGAATTTCAGAGTACTCTAAATGTTGTGTGCCCTAGTATTTCTGTGTTCCCTTGCATTTCTATAACATTTAGTAGCATGACAATTTTATCATGTTGAAAAAAATTCAGTAACATGAATTTGGCTAAGCCAAGCATGATCTTGCTTGCATTGCCGCCTTTGCTACATGAAGCAATAGGGTAGGTTCAGTTTCACTGAATTTTTGAAACTATACATCATTTGCTGAATTTTTGCTCTACATCACTTGCTCTTTGTAAATTATTGCATATATCCAGTGACTGAAATTTTGAAACTATAGGTGAACCTCTTCAGGAAACGCAAAACAGTTAACTGAAACTATCTAAAATAGTTAAATCCACTTGATGCTTACCTAATGCAGGCCAACAGAATGAAATGAACTACGAATTTGTTCTCTGAAATACATGTAGGCCAACAGAGAGGATGTTCTTACAAGGGAGCAAGAAGCCTGCCGCCATGGCCCTAGGGTTTGCAGGTGAGGGGGTGGAGGAGAAGGGAGGAATCACCATGCATAGGTTGGGGAGGGAGGAAGGATGGAGAGGGAGGAAGGAGGAAGGAGGAGAGGTACCTGGGCAGGCGCGGCCGGTCGCCGGAGGGGTCAGGGTCGGGGTTGGGGTCGGGGTCGGCGGCGGCGGCGTCGTCGAAGGGATGCCTCAGTTGGCCGTGGGAAGGCCGGCGGCCGCGGTCGTCGTCCTGCACCCCGTGCCCGGACTGAGGAAGACGCCGGCGTTGAAGCTCCGGCAGCGGCTGGGCGTCGGGGGGCGACGGCGCGGGGGCGACGGCGCGGGGGCAAAGTTAGGTCGAGTGGGGGGGGGATCTGGCGAGGGAGGGAGAGAGGCCAGAGGGGAATAGGTGGAGGGAAGCTTTCTAATGGCGCACCACACGCAGGTGCGCCATAAGTACGACTGTTCTAATGGCGCACCACCCCTCGGTGCGCCATTAGAATTTTGTTTTAACCTAGCCTAGTAGCCATATCTACAGCCCAACCCTATCTACAACAGAACCCACGCACTAGCCCGACTGGTCAGCACGCAGCACACACACCAGGAGGTCCTGGGTTCGATTCCCAGGATCCCCAATATTTTTTTTATGCATTTTAAATGGTGTTTTTTATATTTATTTGTGTTTAAATATGTTCAAACTTGTTTAAATCATAACAGTAATATTTTTTATGCATTTTAAATGTTGTTTTTTATATTTATTTGTGTTTAAATATGTTCAAACTTGTTTAAATTATAACAGTAATATTTTTTATAAAAATAGAAAAAAAAATTAAAAAATATGTTCAAAAAGTGTGGGTGCGGGGGGCCGGGTGCTCCGGCGGTGGAGCGGGGGAGGGTTGCGATGGGTGGAGCTAGCAGGGGAGGGTGCGGGTGCGATCGAGATGGAGGGGGATCGAGATCGAGATGGAGGGGGAATCGAGATCAAGTGTCCTCATGAATTCAAAAAGTGCCCATGAAATTTAAAAATATTCATGATATCAAAAGGTGCCCATGAAATACAATCGAGAAATGAAGACTACGATTTAAATACAATCGGTCTTAGCTAGCTATCTGTTCACAATCTTCTTGCCCTTCTTTTTCCCAAACGGAGTTCTTCTGTGGAACGGACGTCCTTTAGGTAGGGTGGTCCTGCTTATTCTTGTGATGTGTGCTGCTACTTCATCGTCGTCGTCATGTTCGATCTTCGGGTCGCCGTACTTGTCGAAGTCTTGCTCATTGGCTACTCCATCCATTCCGATGATCTTCCTTTTGCCTCTCCTCACGACAACACGACTGGGCTTTGGCGGGTCGGTAATGAAGAAGCATTGGTCCACTTGGGAAGCCAGTACCCATGGCTCATTTTTCGCGGTGACGTTTGCGCCCGCGGTCTTGGATTTGGCTTTGGGTATAACCATGGTGGTGAAATACCGGTCTTCTTTTATGACTTTTTTGGCCCATCTGACACGGAACATCGGGACCTTCTCTCCAGCGTAGCTCAGCTCCCGGATCTCCTCGATCCTTCCGTAGTATCTGTCCTTGTCGTTACCGGTGTAGGATTCCATCGTTACCCCGGAGTTCTGATAACCATCGCTCTTCATGTCCTTGTCCTCGGTGTAGAATGTGTAGCCGTTGATATCGTACGCCTCATAGGTCATCAGGTTGTGCTCGGCGCCCTGTGACAAGGCGAATATGAGTTGTTCTTCCGCGGAAGAATCCTCATGTAAAGGGTACGACAGAAGCTTCTGCTTGAACCAACGCGTGAAACATGAGTTGTGCTCTTTGAGTATATCTCCGTCCGTCCTCTGTTGGCCTCGGTCATTGTACGTCTTCTTAATAAAGGTTTTGTGCTCTACCACCCAAGGATCGACCACGTCTATGTGTTGTAGCGCGACTAGGTTTGCTCTTTCAAAGTCGGCGAGTCGACCCTCGAAGTCGACATGCATTTCGCGGCGACCCTCATGGTGACCCCATCCAGCGAGCCTGCCGAGGTGCCTGTTGACGGGCAGACCAACGTGGTTCTCGATGCCTAGATAATTCGTGCAGTAGGAGATGCACTCTTCGGTCAGAAAGCCCCTGGCTATGCTTCCCTCTGGACGTGACATGTTGCGAACGTATCCTTTGATGACACCATTCATCCTTTCGAACGGCATCATGCTGTGCAGGAACGTCGGCCCGAGTTGGATGATATCCTCCACTATATGGACCAGCAGATGCACCATAACGTCGAAGAATGCGGGCGGGAAGTACATCTCAAGCTCGCATAGTATCACCACGATCTCTTCCTGTAGCCTTCTGAGTTGCCTCACGCCAATCGACTTCCGAGAGATGACGTCAAAAAAGTTGCATAGGCCAAATAGCGTTTCACGGACGTGCGCGTCCATGATCCCACGGATTGCAACTGGAAGTATCTGCGTCATCAGCACGTGACAGTCGTGAGACTTCATCCCGCTGAACTTCTGCTTCGCTGGGTCTAGGTATCTGATTATCTTCCCCGCGTAACCGTAAGGAAGTTTTACTCCTAGGAGGCAGGTGAAAAACTGCTCGATCTCCTCCTGACTTAGAGTGAAGCACGCGGGAGGGTAGTCATTTCCGGTCTTCTTGGCCTTTTTGCCTTTGCGACGACTTTCCGTGTCCTGCTTCGCCTCATCATCATCATCATCATCATCATCATTAGCGTGAAGCTCCTGCCTGATGCCCATTGATTTCAAGTCTGCCCTTGCTTTCGGCCCATCTTTGGTCCTCTCTGGCATGTTGAGCAGGGTACCAAGCAGACTCTCGCACACGTTCTTCGTGATATGCATGACATCAAGGCTGTGAGGCACACGGTGGATCTTCCAGTACGGCAAGTCCCAGAAAACAGACCTCGTTTTCCATACCTTCAGCAGCGGCTCTGGCGCCTTTCGCTTCTTTCCCGGCAGTGGGCAGTCTTTCCAATTTTTCAACAGCTTGTCTATTTCCTCGCCGCTCCTCGTACACGGGCGTTTTCGGGGTTCGGTTTCACCATCGAACAGATCCTTGCGTTTCCTCCACGGGTCATCGTCGCGAAGCCACTTTCGATGTCCCATGAACACGGTTTTCGAAGACCCGGGATCTCTATCTAGCTGGCGATACGTTGTGTCATCCATGCACCTTACGCATCCAGAAAATCCGTGGACTACCTGCCCCGCGAGATATCCGTAACCGAGATAGTCGTGCACCGTCGTGAGCAGTGCGGCTCTCATAGGGAAATATTCTTTCTCTGCGGCGTCCCACGTATTGGCTGGCGTTTTCCACAGCGTGTCAAGCTCCTCTTTCAGCAGCCCCAGATACAGATTGATGTCGTTCCCTGGTTGTTTCGGCCCTTCAATTAGCATACTCATGTGAATGTACTTCCTCTTCATGCACAACCAGGGGGGAAGGTTGTACATTCACACAAACATAGGCCAGGTGCTATGTGTGCTTCTCTGGCTGCCAAACGGATTGACTCCATCGGTGCTCGCGCCCAGCACGATGTTCCTTGGATCGTTCCCAAATTCTGGGTATTCGAAGTTCAACGCTTGCCACTGGCTCGCATCCTTAGGGTGACTCAGCATCTTGTCTTTTTTATCTATCTCCGGATCATTTGCGTCATCTTCTCGCTTCTTCTCCTCCCTATCCGCGTGCCAACGCAGGAGCTTTGCTACCTTAGGGTCCGCGAAATACCGCTGCAGACGAGGAGTGATCGGAAAGTACCACACCGATTTTCGAGGAGCTTTCTTCCTCTTCTTGTATCGAGTGACGCCGCACACCGGACATATGGTAGACTCCGCGTGCTCGTCCCGATAAATGATGCAATTGTTCATGCACACATGGTATTTCACGTGCGGTAAATCCAGAGGACACACGATTTTCTTCGCCTCCTCGAAACTGGTCGGGCACTTGTTCCCCTTGGGAAGACGTTCGTGCCAGAATGACATGTTCTCGTCGAAGCATGCGTCGGTCATTTTGTGTTTTACCTTCATCTCCAGAGCCATGATCGTTACTTTCAGGCGGGTATCCTCGGGCCTGCATCCTTCATACAATGGAGTAACCGCGTCTATCTCCAGTTGATCCAGCTTGGCTTTCTCTCGGGCGGCAGCTCTTGCGTTATCCGTCCGCTTGAGAAGCAGCTCTTGAATATGAGGGTCCTGCACCCAGCCTCCATCGTCGTCTGCTCCGGCATCTTCCTCTTCATGATCATTCCCTTCGTCTTGATCTTCCTCATCATCATGTATGACATCTTCTACATGATGACTGTGTACAACATCACCGTCGTGATCATGTCCTGGAGATTCTTCGTCTTCTCGCCCGCCCTCGCCGCGGTGGTACTTGTCTTGTTGCCCTTCCTCATTTCTTGCCCGGCCCCGGCCATGGACGACTTGATAGTCATCTTCATCACCTTGCCACCGATAGCCATCCATGAAACCACGCAAGAGCAGGTGGTCCCGCACCTGCCCGGAATCCGGGTCCGCAATAAGGCTCTTCAACTTGCATCTTCGACATGGACATCTTATCTCCGTCTCGTTCTTTTGAAGCATCTCGGCCTTCGCGGAGCTCAAAAACCTATTCACGATGCCTTCAGTCATCGTGCGGACCATGGTCGCCTGCGGGGTAGAGCAAAACGATATGTTAGAACCAAGAAAAAATTTGGCATGACCTTCCCTAAAAATAGGACCAAAAAGAATGCATAGTGCCAAAATTCTCGCCGAAACGGAAATGAATCAAAATATTCCGGCAAAATATTGGCAACTATCGCATATTTCAAATACCGGTACCTTCAAACACAAACATATATGCAACACCACAAACACATGCAACACCACAAACATACATAGATCTAGCTAGGCCACAAAAGGTGCATGTGCACGTTGTTGGAGCGAGCTAGGGAGAAAAAAAAGTAGATCTATATCATGAAGATAGCTTTCCCTTACTTACCTATCAAAAAAAGGTAATTTCACCACTTAATTTTGTTGAATCTATGGTGGAAATGAGGTGAGGAGGAGGAGATGGCCGAAAGCTTGGAGAAGGAGGTGGATGGAATGAAGTGGGAAAAGTGAGTGGGTAGGTGTGGGCTGTCCAAAATATCTTGTTGGTCCCAGGTTACTAATGGCGCACCGTAGGAAAATGCGCCATTAGTAACCCTGGTTACTAATGGCGCATTAGCCTACGGTGCGTCATTAGTAGTTTTGCAAAAAAGTAAAAATAATAAGTATATAATATACTAATGGCGCATCTCCTCTGAGTGCGCCATTACTAGTTTAAACTAGTAATGGCGCACTGTGCCACGATGCGCCATTAGTAGTTTTGCAAAAAAAGAATAAAACAAAATTTACAGTAATGGCGCACTGCCTGCTTGGTGCGCCATTAGTAGTTATAGATAGTAATGGCGCATTATGGACCCGATGCGCCATTAGTATGTATGGGAAAATGGAAAAAAAAATAATTCATACTAGTGGCGCACCCTGTTTACGGTGCGCCATTAGTGTCTTCCACACTAATGGCGTATCACAAACAGGTGCGCCATTAGTATATAGTAGTGGCGCACTGCTTCCACGGTGCGCCATTAGAATCAATCCTATCTATAGCCCTTTTCCTAGTAGTGACATTTGTTGTAATGAGATGATTATTGTATTGTATGATGCTGGAACACCATAAATTTTTACTTATCTATTTATGTTGTTGTTGTATATACATGATATTGTTAAAAATTATGAATTTGCCTAAAACCCTTAAAACAGTTTTGTGGATCTGTTTCGCCGGAGCCCACGTGGTACCAAAAAATCGTTTTCGAGAGAACCTTCAAATGAATTTGCTAGAGGCCATTTTGCAAAATCCGCTAGAGATGCTCTGATGAATCAAAAGCTACAAACAAGCAAAAGAAAGCTGACGGGAGAAATTGGTTCGTCGAGATTGGCGTGCGGCCTAAAACCGCCACTGACGATGGACGGCGGTCAGGTGGAGCTAGCTTAGCCTAGTGGCGAGGCGACCCCAGATATCCATGGATGGACGCCCCCGGCGGCTGGCCGGCGGCCCGCTCTACCGATCGAGTTGGGAGTTGGGACATGCCCCCTCCCCGAGTCTCCTCCTCCCCTCTGCCTTTGCGCTTTGGGTCTAACTGGGTCACGTTTCTTTTACATTTTGCCCACTTGTTATCCAGATGACAATCATGATGGCTAGAACTAATGGCATCGAAAAGGGAACAAAAAATACTAGTACAAAGCAATGCGTACGTGAAAAGGAGACGATAAGCCGACTTGTAAAGCGCAGTGCCTACTAGACGCATCACAAAATTGTACTCCTACTATAAGCCCTCCCTCCCATGGTCAACAACCGCCTGATTGGTGGCGTAATCGTAAAATGCTCGCGCTTCTACCGGCCGATGTGGATCCATCCATGCCCACGCCGCCGCCGGGGCCAGAGAAGAAGCATTGTAGCCAAGCTATCGAGCGCCGGAGGTGGAGGAAACACTCGAAGCGATTTGATTTGACGTGGAAATTAGGTGCAGAGTTGTTGCATCTGCTTGCATGGGTAGCCCATCATTCGTCGGCGGGGTCGACCGTCGA
This sequence comes from Triticum dicoccoides, assembly GCF_002162155.2. Lineage (NCBI taxonomy): Eukaryota > Viridiplantae > Streptophyta > Magnoliopsida > Poales > Poaceae > Triticum > Triticum dicoccoides. The sequence goes on along the minus strand of NC_041388.1, from coordinate 564,050,502 downwards.
CGGATGGCGATGAACCGCACGAGAGAACCTCCCGCGACCACTCATGGCGATGGGGCCGCCGTGTCCGCCGTCCTTACGCACACGCGTCCGTGCAGCCCGGCGTACGTACTGTACCCACCGCATCGCGGCACATCACATCACTGCCCAAAATATCCGGCGTGCGTGCGTGCCCGGCGCCACCACCTTGCCAAATGCCGGCCACGACGCGACGGGGGCGAGCGCGACCGCCGCGGCGCCGCCATGATCGGCACTTGACCCTCTTGCGCTAAAGCGACCCGTCGGTCTGTAGAAAATATGATGGAAGCGTTCTACCCTTTCAAGAGAGGGCCGCGGATATTTATTGATAATGATGGGGCTTATCCCATAAGCGCATACATAACTTGGAGTACAAGAGAGAATAGATAGAGATGAGAGTTTAAACTAGATACTAGTATATCTCTAACTAACTAACCCTATAACAAAAGTATATGCGCCGGCCCATAGGCCTACATGAGATATTTCAACACACCCCCTTAATCACAACTTGATCAAGTTGAGATTACGTCTAAAATTCTCAAAACTCCTTGTAGGCAACGCCTTGGTAAAATCATCTGCAATCTGATCTCCAGAATGAATAAACCGAACGTCCAACTCCTTGTTGGCAACACGTTCTCTGACAAAGTAAAAATCTATCTCGATATGTTTCGTTCTGGCATGAAACACTGGATTAGCAGAAAGATAAGTGGCGCCAAGATTATCACACCATAAACAAGGAGTTTGCACTTGTATCACTCCAAGTTCCTTCAGCAAAGACTGAAGCCAGATAATTTCTGTAGTGGCATTAGCCAGTGCCTTATACTCAGCTTCTGTACTAGACCTGGAGACAGTAGCCTGTTTCTTTGCACACCATGATATCAAATTTGGACCAAGAAAAACTGCAAAACCACCTGTGGACCGTCTATCATCAACACTGCCAGCCCAGTCAGCATCAGTAAATGCACTGACAAGTGTGGATTGAGACTTGCTGAATAATAGTCCAACATTTACTGTATACTTCACATATCTTAAAATACGCTTAGCTGCAGTCCAGTGCAAGGTGGTAGGTGCATGCAGAAACTGACATACCTTATTTACGGCAAAAGATAAATCTGGTCTAGTAAGGGTTAAGTATTGAAGTGCACCAATCATACTTCTGTACTGAGTGCTATCTTCCTGACTTAGGATCTCTCCTTCATACAAGGACAGTTTCTCTGAACTGGATAATGGAGTTGGCGAAGGCTTGCAATCCTGCATTCCAACCCTTTTCAAGAGATCATTAGCATATTTTTCTTGAGACAAGACAATACCATCTTTGTTCCTTTTTTACTTCAATGCCGAGAAAGAAGTTCAAATCTCCCAAGTCTTTCAAGGCAAACTCAGAGCCCAGGTCCTTTAGGAGTGCTGTCACTGCTTCATCAGATGAGCTTACAATGATAATATTGTCAACATATATGAGCATGTACATTGTTATTTTGGACTTGTTGAAAATAAACAATGAAATATTAGACTTGGAAGGAACAAAACCAATAGCTTGCAACTTCATACTCAAGCGATGATACCATGCTTTTGGGGCCTGTTTCAGACCATAAAGGGCCTTATCAAGTTTGCACACATGAAAGGGTGCATTCTTGTTTCAAACCCAGGTGGTTGTTTCATGTAAACCTCCTCTTCCAAAACACCATGCAAAAACGCATTCTGCACGTCCAACTGTCGTAGGCTCCATCCCCTAGACACAGCAACAGATAAAACCAATCTGATAGTAGCAGCTTTGACAACCGGACTAAAGGTATCCTCGTAATCTATTCCATACCTTTGTTTAAAACCTTTTGCCACTAGCCTGGCCTTGTATCTATCAACCGTGCCATCTGCTTTCATTTTAATTTTATAAACCCACTTACAGTCTATCAAATTCTTACCTTGACTACGTGGAACCAAGTGCCACGTCTCATTTTTCCTCAAGGCCATATATTCTTCTTCCATGGCCTTCTTCCATTTTGGATCTGTCAAGGCTTCATCAACCGAACGTGGTTCCCCTGTTGTACAGGTTAAACCAGATTTCAAAATATTTTTGTAATTTACAGGCTGAATTTTTCCTGTTTGAAGTCGCGTGCTGGTGCGTGTAGCGCCCCCTGGTCCGGGCGCAGAAGATCCCACACCCGATCGTGCAGGCCTGTGTGGTGGCGATCCCGATGAGGATCCTGCATCTGGCGAACCAGAGGGAGATCCCCAACCGGACTGGATGGGCGAGGCAGCGACCGCATCGCCGTCTGACGCAGCCTCGTCTGCACGCGCGTCGGGACCCACCTCAGGCGCGTGAGTGGGGGACAGCCGTGGACCCGCAGCACGCGTGGCGGGTGGAGAGCGGCCCGCTTCAGCCCCGCATGAGCCGTTGCCGCCCGTGCGTCCCGAGGCAGAATCATGTCACGCTGGCGGCGGCGTATCTGCATGGGATCGCTCGCCTGTGGGTCCCGAGGCATGCACAGGCGCAGGCGAATCGTCCTTGTGTCGCGTGCATTCGTCTTCTTCCGGAGCATGAAATATGGGCTGATATGCACTGTTTTCAGCGCCATTTTCTGCACAAAAAATTCTGTACTTTCTGCACCATCAATAGGATTAGTAGCATGAGAATTATTCATGTGATCAGTAGTATTGTTGCCCCCTTGATCTAAGCCGGAAAGATAAGCAGGAAGAAGGAGAATCGCTTTTTGTAAGAGAGCGTCGGCGTTTGGATGGAGATCTCTAAACGGAAAGACTGTCTCATCAAAAACGACATCACGGGAGATATACACCCGACCGGTGGAAACATCAAGGCACTTGACGCCTTTATGTTGGGGGCTATACCCAATGAACACACACTGTTTTGACCGGAAAGAAAACTTTCTCGAATTATATGGCCGTAGGTTTGGCCAACACGCACACCCAAAGACGCGGAGAGAAGCATAGTTTGGTGTACTGTGTAGGAGACGTTCGGTGGGTGTTTCAAAGTTGATAACTCGACTAGGTAGAATGTTTATAAGATGAGTGGCAGTGAGAAAAGCTTCATCCCAGAACTTGAGGGGCATAGATGCATTAGCAAGTAGGGACAGACCAATCTCAACGATATGTCTGTGCTTACGTTCAGTCGAGCCGTTCTGTTGATGAGCATGAGGGCAAGAAACATGGTGAGAAATCCCTAATTTTTGAAAGAAAGGGTTCAATTTTTCGTACTCACCACCCCAGTCTGACTGAACTGAGATAATCTTACTATTGAATTTTCGTTCAACGAGTGCTTGGAAATTTTGGAAGACTTGAAACACATCAGATTTATTCTTGATAAGATAGATCCAAGTATACTTGCTATAGTCATCAATAAAGCTTACATAATATTTGTATCTGCCAACAGAAAGAGGTGCTTGCCCCCATACATCAGAAAAAATGAGTTCTAATGGTTTGGAAGAGACACTAGTTGACACGGGATAAGGAAGCTGATGACTTTTTCCTTTCTGACATGAATCACAAACTGTTTCATTGCTAGGCTCACCAACAAACGGGAGCTTATTTTTCCTAAGCACACGATGAACAATAGTAAAAGAAGGATGCCCTAGACGATTATGCCACCTTGCCGAAGATAATGTGGTGACACCAAGACCTTGTTTATTGGAACTCCTAACATGCGGAATCAACGGATAGAGCCCACCAACGCATCTACCTCTGTAGAGAATTCTCCTCGTTGTTTGGTCCTTAATCAAGAAGAACAGAAGGATGAAACTCAAGAAAAACATGATTGTCCAAAGCAATACGATGAACAGAGAGGAGATTTGTTCTAGCATGAGGTGAATAAAGAATTTTTTTAAGATGAATGGGTCGGCTAGAGGTATGTAATACTGACTGACCAACATGATCTATTCTCATACCTGTTCCGTTTGCACCATGGATCTGATCTTGCTCGCGATACTTGTCACGGATAGTTAGCTTCTCCAGCTCTCCTGTGAGGTGGTCGGTCGCCCCACTGTCGACGTACCAGTTCGTATCCACCCCGTATTGGGCAGCAGCAGCAACTTTTTCTTCCAGTGCGTCATCACCGAACCTGTACCAGCAATCTTTGGCACTATGGCCAAGCTTACCACAGATCTGGCACTGGATGGGATCATTCCCCCTTGCATTGTTGTTGCCAGGTGCCGGGCCACCGGGGCCTCCTGGACCTCCGGGACCACCTGGTGCACCACCTGATCGGGCGCCCTTGTTGCTGTTGTAGAAAGGACGCCTGCCGCCGCCCTGCCTTTTCTTGTTGTAGCCACCGTAGCCGCCGCCGTAGCCACCACCGTTTGGCTTCTGCTGCTGCTTGCCTTGAGGAGGCGGTGGTCCACCACGACGTGCGACGGTGTTAGCAGAGGACTTGAATCCTCCGCCACCGGCGCCGCCCGTGAAGAGCTCCACTCGCTGATCAAAGTTGCAGATCTGCGAGTAGAGGAGGTCGACGGTGACTGGTTCGGTGCGGGCGTCCAGGGCTGAGACCACAGAGTTGTAGTCGAGGTCCAGCCCCGCGACAATGGAGGAGACAAGTTCATCTTCCTCCAGTGGCTTCCCGGCCGCAGCAAGTTCATCTGCGAAGCCTCGCATCCGGGAGAAGTACGCCGCAGCAGATTGGGTACCTTTCTTAGCATTGGCGAGGGAGATGCGAAGGTTATTGATGCGTGAACGAGACTGTGAAGCAAACATGTTACCGAGGCTTGTCCAGAGTGCGTGAGCAGTCCGGATGGAGGCGACGGAGACGAGCACATCTCTTGTCAGGTTGTTCAGGATGTGCCCGAGGACCTGCTGGTCCTGCCTGATCCATGTGTCATACGCTGGGTTTTGGATCGTCTGATCCTTGCCGTCCTTGTCCTTGACGACGACGAGCTTCTCAGGCTCGGTGATGGAGCCGTCGAGGTAGCCATAGAGCCCTGCGCCGAGGAAGTGGGGGAGGATTTGTGCCCTCCACAGGAGATAGTTCTCCCTGGTCAGCTTCTCTGGGACCTGAGAACCAAGGCCGGAACCAGCTGGGGTTGATGATGAAGACGCCATCGGGTTTTTGGTGTAGATGTATTTGTTTCTAGGGTTCAGAACGTGGAGGAAGAGGATGCTCTGATACCATGTAGAAAATATGATGAAAGCGTTCTACCCTCTCGAGAGAGGGCCGCGGGTATTTATTGATAACGATGGGGCTTATCCCATGAGCGCATACATAACTTGAAGTACAAGAGAGAATAGATAAAGATGAGAGTTTAAACTAGATACTAGTATATCTTTAATTAACTAACCCTATAACAAAAGTATATGCGCCGGCCCATAGGCCTACATGAGATATTTCAACACGGTCTACATGTACACATCTGGGTGATGAGTGACGACGATGATCTTTACCTAAACCGTAGCTGCCGTACGCGCGCTTTTATGCATGCCACGACCTACAGCACCCACGTCTGTAGTATATTCCCTTTTCACTTTCTGAATTTCCGCTCTTTTGTTTAGCTGATGAAATTGATATGGTGCCGAAAAGAGAGCACGTCCACCCCAACCTGTGCGGTTTGCACATCCAGCAATCCCAATTGGAAAAAAAAGTAATTGATATGAAAGTATCGTCGAAAAAAGAAGGTGGTTTGAAAGTATTTCCAGATGGATGAAAATGCTGCCAACACAAATCAAGTGAGATGCGCCATCTCGCACACTGTACAGTTGCATTTTGTACGTACGTAGTACGTACTACCTGCTGGCCAAGATCTATTGACAAAGAGCGGCTATATACGTGTGACGTGTGTGTGTCGTATGCACGTCGCGAGCATACTAATTAAGTTGCTGCGGCGGAGACGCTACTGTGCCGACGGCCGGCAACGGCCGGGGCCAGAGACGGCGGCCGAGGCCAGCGCCGCAAGGACGTCGGCGCGCTCGCAACATGTTTGGGGAGGGGGCGGCTCGGTGGCCGACGGCGCCGGCGACACGACGAGGGCGCGGCGGCAGGATGGGCAGGTGGAGCTGGAGAGCAGCCAGACGTCGACGCAGGCGGCGTGGAAGCCGTGGCCGCACGTCGGGAGCACGCGCACCTCGTCGCCGGGCGCGAACTCCGCCAGGCAGATGGCGCACTCCGGCTTTTCCCCCGCCTCCTCCTGGTCGCCCTGCTCCGGCCGCCACGACACGGTGGGCAGCGCTTGCAGCGCCTTCTTCTTGATCCCCTTGCACGGCGCCGCCACTGCCCCCGGCGCGTCGACGGAGAAGGCGGAGGGGTTGCACAGGCGGGAGCAGCGGGCCACCATGGCGAGCCCGACCACGCAGAGCAGGAAGCAGAGCACCGCCGCCAGGATGAGCAGCGTGTCCGTGTGCACGCTCGTCCCGCCGTGCGCCATGGCGGCTGCCGGAGGCGCGGCCAGTGCGGCGAGCCGGTCGACGGACTGCTGCAGCAGGTGGCGCGGCATTTTTCTCGTTGGTTCTCTTCTCTGTGGGGCAGGAAGTCTGAGATGTGAGCAGGGAGGGAGGAGCGCTGGAGTGGAGGAGGGAGGAGTTGCGTGCTGGGTGCTGCGTTTTTATAGGGTCTGGGATTAGCTCATAATACTCCAAGTGGCTTCATCAGGTGGAGGGATATGATTCATAATGAGGCTCATGCTAAGTGGGAGTATCACTTTCGAATGAACCATGCATTCTCCTACCTTGAAAATTCTGGTGGCATGGCATGTTTTCATTGCAAGCCACATTCTCTCTGCCTTTTTCATTCCATGGCCTGGCTCTTTTTTTGCCACAACTGGGCACATGTCACATTCCCAATTAGGTGCGACCTGTCGGTCTGGACAAATTAACCTGTGCCACTTCCGGTCTTTTCCTTCTTCTTAATATTATTGGCACAATAATGCTGCAACGTGCATTAAGAAAGGGAAGGTGGTGCAACTCCAGGCGAAGATGCAGACATTACTACAATTTTACTGTTGCTAGTCACGGTGCATGCTGCAGCCATGCATCTCAAACGTAGTGAACCGATCTATCGGACGTGCAAATGAGCATATGCTGTCGTGTGAAGGAGGGGGGCACGAGAGAGATTCCACGGCCAAAAGCATGAGCAGAAGACAAACAAAACGCCGATGATCGAAGGGACAATTGGCATTGGAGAAAGAAGAAAATAGCCTTGCGCGTGGCGCCCACGTAGCATAGAGTAGGAGCAACGTGAGACGAGACCGACCAGAGTCAGCAGACCCATGTGTAGGGTGTCCCGCCACGTCAGGTTCGTGTGTCAAAACCAAACCAAAACCCAGAGATCCGGATAACCATAGGCGCCTTCCGCACATCACATGCCAGGAGCAGCTCGTGTCCGATCCCAAGGACCAAGGTACACTTTGTCAGTGGTCATCTGTACCAGCGCGTCTGTACTATAGACTATAGTCCACGGTGTTCACATAGATAGAGAAACCGTCTTGGTTCAATGCATGCATGCATGCATGCTTCTGTGCAACTTCATTGGAGAATACAAGACATGCCATGCAAAGAGCCCTTGACGGGGAGGATTGGCCGGCGTGCGTGCGTAGCACACGGCACGGCGCAAATTGCCCGGCAACACGTGCTCCGCTGCGCTGCGCTCCGGCGCTGGCCTAAAACCGCCACTCACGACCGAGATGATTGGTGATGCCCTAGCTAGTGGCGGCCCCGTCCCGACGCCATTGACGGACGGACTCCGGCTGCCGGGGTTGGGACGGCGACCCGGCCACTCCGCGCGAGTTGGGACACCTCCCCCCAGCTCCCAGCTGCCACCTTTGCCCTCTGGCTTTTAACTGGATCACCGATCACGTTTTCTTTCTTTAAGCTCCTTTCCCCCGGCCACTTGTTATCTGGATCTCAATCGGCAATCATGTGTGGTTAGAACTAACCAACGGGATCCAAAGGCGGGCAAATTGGCAAAGCAAAGCGTAAAAGAGAATTGTCTACTCGATCGAGCACCACACCCACCCAGGGCGCAAGATAAGATTGTATATCTATCTAACCCTTACACGGTCAGACGCCGGCATGATTGGCTTAATACGTTCCTGCTGACTGCTTAGCCAGCAAAGCCTGCTCTTTAGTTTACCGGACGATCGACGTGGATTGATCGGTGCTGCCGCCGGCGGTGGCCGGAGTCTAAATAGTACTTCGAGGGTACGGGGCGCGAGAGGTCAAGGAACATTCGAATCGATTCCTAGGGAAACTTGGTGCCCCGTCCCGCGTTGCACTTCGCATGGCTGGGTGGTCAGATGCTACTGCTACAAAGCAATGCGTCTGTGAAAAGGAGATGATAAGACGATTTGTTAAGCGCAGTGCCTACTAGACCCATTACAAAATTGTATACTACTACTACTACTATAAACCCTACCTCCCTCTCACATTGTCAGCACCCGCCTGATTGGTGGCTGCTTGATCACCGCCGCAATCCGCCGTAATCGGAGAAGGCCCTAATCGCTGCTCGATCCACCAGCTCTTCTAGCGGCCGACGTGGATCGATGATGAAGGTAGGTATGGAGCGCGTTTTGACGAGGAGATTAAGAGCAACTTCAACGCATCGATTCAAACGGACGCTCATTTTACCCGTGTTTCGTCTGTTTCGATCGGCCTAACGGACGAACTGGTCACTTTTTGGTTTGGATTATCAGTGCGCCCAACGGTAGCCGGCCCTTTTTTGACATGCCCACCCTGACATTTTGCCACACACGGAGCAGCCAGTGAAGCTCGCAGTGGCTGGGCGCCGGCAGGAACGAGCGTCGGCACATATAAGCGTCTGCGCACGACGGGCGCCGACAGGGACGAGTGGCAGAGAGAAACAGAGGCGGGATGTGGTGCGTGGGTGGGTGGACCAGCGGGGAGAGAGAAAGAGAGAGAAATGGGTCTACCACATATAGCCATGCCTCGCATGCAGCGGATGGAGGCAGACAAAGAGGACACAGAAAATGTCTACTTTGTTTTCGTCTTCGATCCAAATATAAGACAAATTTGTATTGTAAGATTATCTCCAACAACCACGCGCCACGCTAAAAAGCGTTTGCAGCGCGTTGTTCGTGAGTTTTTGCGCGGCGAGGAGCACTTGCTTCAGCGGTCGCTGCAAATTATAACGCGCGCGAGCCGCTCCAATAGGCGCTACAAAAAAACTACGCTATGCACTCAAAACAAATAAAAAACCATAAGCATACATAAAAAAAGCAATACATAGATAGTTCATCTAGCATAGATAGGTAAAAACGACAATGAAACTAGAAACTACTCCGAATCGTTGTCCTCCTCCTCGCTTGTGTTGTCCGATGTATCAAGCCACGCGTCTTCTAACCGCTCATCATTGCTAGAGAAGAATGATGCCGCTCCCAGATCGCACTGCAATATCGCCAGTGCCTTCCAATGACGCCTGTCCGTCCGTTTGGCGCCGCCTTGCCCTCATCTGCACCCAGAAGGCGTTCACGTTGGCGACGTCCTCCGAATGGCGCTGGCGCCACTCCGCCATGGCTTGCTCCTCCACCTCAGCGATGAGGAGGCGGCGTTGCCGCCGCCGACGGCCGGCGTCAGTTATTAGCCGCGGCGGAGGGGCGACGGCCTGTGCCTGCTCGCACGTCCAGACATGGTGGAAGTTCATATCTGTGGGCGAGGCCTCCCGAGGCGCCACGCCGCCGCGTCGTACATGCGGGCGGCCTCGTGCGCGTTCTCGAATGTGCCGAGGCCGAGGCGGGCGTCTCCGGACCGAATCTTAGCGTAGAAGGCACCGGAGGGGCGCTCGCGGACGCTGCGGTAGCGTAAATATCGACGGCGCGCCGGCCTGGTGGCGCGGTGGTGGCGTGTCGGTGGCAGGGTGAGGAAGCGGCAGAGGAAGCGGGAAAAAAGCGCGTGACGACGTAGATAGCGATGGGAGGCCGCGTGGCGAGCGCAGCAATTTATAGACGCGCCGGAAACGGTGCACCAAATATAACGCACGCGACCTTCCGCTTTTTCACGCACGCGCAGTCGTTTTCCGCGCGTCTGAGTTTTCCGCCACTGATGGAGCGCGCGAAATGATCCCGCGCACATTAGAATCGCATTTTGCCGTTCGCGTGGTTTTTGCTGCTGCTGATGAAGATGCTCTAATAAATGAATCTGCACGGACACAGAACAACACAAACGGGCGCTAGCGGACCAAATGGGTCGTTGCGTTGGTTGCCCGCACGTCCATCCGTTGTTGCATTTGCTTGCATGGGTTCGGTCATCAACTCATCATGAGTGAAGTCTGAAATGAACCTTAAGGTTGTAGAGGTCGACGCAAATGAACCCTCACCTCCAAATCCCTGAAATCTGTACCCTAACCTTTCCCATCCCGGTTTATCCGAACCTTAGATATGTTTGATAGACCGGGAAAAACATAATCCTGGCCGGGTACTCGCTTCTCTCACTGTGGTGTGGGTCAACACATCATAGCCATTTTTCCTAGTTCCCATCTCACCATGACTAGCTTGAGCAGAGGAGAGCAGCACAAGATGGCAGCCACCGGACGACGACCCCAGACGTAGAGTCAGACAGGCAATATATATGGCGCCGTTCTTGTACGAGCCAACCTCGTGCTGGAGAACGGGCGGGCCATGCGCCCATGCTGATTATTTTGCACATAGCACAACAAGGACGACATGAGCACAAGCAGTAGCAAATATGCGGCGCGAGAGCACAACACAAGGTACAACGGTGAGAATTTGCTCTTCCTATGTGGGCATTGGCGGCGAGAGCACAAAGCAGTAGCAGTATGCGGCGGCGTGCAGCTGCAGCAGTACATGGTGTTGGCCAGCGAGGGCAGCGGCTGCTTGTGGCGGGGAGCATCTCCAGCCGCGGCAGTACGCGGCGCTGTGCCGGCGAGTGGCACTAGCAGTACGACGGCGTTTGGTGGTCTAGGCCCACTTCACCGACCACGCCTCACGCCTCACGAAGTTCAGGGACAACCAAGCCGCTCATGACACCGCCGGCGGTACCCACGCCACCGCAGTTGTCGACGCCGTCCACGAACTGGACGGGCCGGATGAGGAGCTTCAGAGGCGCGCGGACGGGCCGGATGAGAAGCAGCTTCTCGCGCTCACGGTGGCTGCTTCCTGGACGTTGCAGGGGTCTTCTGACAGCTACTGACGATGCCGCACGGGCACGTCAAGTCGGAGGAGGCGTCAAAGGCCGAGTACGAGCTTCGCCTTTTTTCTCGACGTCCGTTTGTTTCTTTTGTGTACTTGAACACATCGATTAGCCGGCGGCTAGAATCGATCCATCGGCTGTGCACGGCCATGGTGCTCAGAACGGTGCCCAAGGAAAGTAGGTCATTTTCTGGGAGCAGATCGAACACCTTGAACTCTAGTGCAGCCGCGCCTCCTTGCAGTTGGTATTGAGGAGATTGGGCGAGGAGATGCATATGACAGATGGGCCCATGCAGTAAGCGACAGTAAAAATGAATCCGGCTGGGATTGCGCCTTTCCTATTTCAGCAAACAGGATTTTACTCATACAAGGTGTGAATTGGCTGGGATCTGTAAATACGGGGTACAAACTTCAGGGATTTAGAGGTGAGGGTTCATTTACGTCGGCTTCTACAACCTCAGGGTTTATTTCAGACTTCACTCACTCATCATTCGTAGGTGGGCCCGACCGTCGACGGATGGCCATGAACGGCATGAGAGCACTCATTCATGGCGATGGTCCTCCATCCGTACGCACACGCGTCCGTGCAGCCCGGCGTACCTACTCCACGCATCGGCATATCGCGTCACATCACAACGCGGCCTAATATATCCCGCGCGCCCAGCGCCACCACCTTTGCCGGATGCCGGCCACCACGCGACGCGACGGGACACGACGAGGGTGAGCACGACCGCCTCGCCGCCGCCGTGCGTGATCGACGCCTCCCTCCACTTGACCATGCTTTGCTTTACCCACGCCCACCCCTCTTGCGGCAAAGCGATAGATCGGCATGCATGCATCTTGGTGACGGCTGACGATGATATTTTAGTTAAAGCGTAGGGTTTCTACATGCGCTTTATATATGCAACAGCACACACGTCTGCATATTCTTTTTTTTAGCCTTTGACCGGCATTTGTTAGAGATCGTAAACCCCCTTAAATTAACTGGAGTTGATGTACAAGTATTTACACATCGACGAACATGTTACAGACACTAACCAACTGATGCATCGTCGCACGCTGTACAATTTGCATTTTCTACGTGTGTACGTGAGCGACCATATACGTGCGTATGTCGTATATGCATGTACGTTGCGAGCATACTGCATACTACCATACGACCGAGGCCTGTGCAGCCGCGACGGCGTCAGCGCGCTCACAGCACGTTTGAGGAGGGGGAGACTCGGTGACCGCCGGCGATTGAGCGGCCGCGACGAGGGCGCGGCGGCAGGAGGGGCAGGTGGAGTTGGACAGGAGCCAGACGTCGACGCAGGCGGCGTGGAAGCCGTGGCCGCACGTCGGGAGCACGCGCACCTCGTCGCCGCCCGCGAACTCCGCCAGGCAGATGGCGCACTCCGGCCGCTCCCCCTCCTCCTCGTTCCTCTGCTCTGGCCGCCAGGACACCGTGGGCAGCGCTTGCAGCGCCTTCTTCTTGATCCCCTTGCACGGCGCCGCGACTGCCCCCGGCGCGTCGACGGAGAAGGCGGAGGGGTTGCACAGGCGGGAGCACCGGGCCACCATGGCCAGCCCGACCACGCAGAGCAGGAAGCAGAGCACCGCCGCCAGGATGAGCAGCGTGTCCGTGTGCACGCTCGTCCCGCCGCGCGCCATGGCGGCCGCCGGAGGCGCGGCCAAGGCGGCGAGGCGGTCGACGGACTGCTGGAGCAGGTGGCGCGGCATTTTCCTCGTTGGTTCACTGTGGGATAGGAGGATGAGATGAGAGCAGGGAGGTCTCTGTGTGGAGTGGGAACTAGGTAGGAGGTAAGAGCTGGGTGTTGGTGCTGCGTTTTTATAGGGTCTGGGATTGGCTCGTACTCCAAAAGTGGCTTAGGTGGAGGATATGATTCATAATGAAGCTCATGCTAAGTGGGAGTATCACTTTCTTGTGGCATGTTTTCATTGCTAGCCTCATGTTTTCATTGCTAGCCTCATTCCTTCTACCTTCTTCGTGCCTCTTTTTTTTTGCTACAACTGGGCACATGTCACCTTCCAAATTAGGTGTGACCGGTCGGTCTGGACTAATAAACCTAGGGACTGTCTAATTAACATCCGGCTGAAAACCAATTGGGTTTCAGCCGGATTTTTCAGCTAACTAGTAATGCCACAACTGCCTTCTGTACCTTGTCCCCTGTATGTACCTTTTCCTGTCTCACTCGTTTAAACAAACCACATATATCAAACAGAAACTTAACGGGTCCGCCCCCTCCTTCTCTAACCCGGACAGAAAAGCAACGAAGTGATGGCGTTTCCTCCATGTTCTGGGACACAAGCTTGAAGAAGAACATGGCTGAAGAAGCAAAGGATTCACAGGTAAACATCCCCTTCTTTTGAATTCGCCATACATCTAGCATGAGTAAAATAGATCTCTCTCGTGAACGTGTACATCTGAAAGAAACAACAGTGTGTGGATCATTACATAGCTGAAGAAACACATCAGATTTACAAACCAAATCTAAGATCATAGGCAGGATAATCATGAAAAAAAACTTACTAAAACTGTAAGAAAATATAACACAGTTGAAATCCTCACTTACTTGCTGCAGGGACCAAAAGTTGAGCTCTGGAACTGTACTTATGTGTCACAAAAAGAACACCAGAACCAGGAAGAATACTAGACCAAAGTAGTCTAGGGAGACAGGAACAGAGAAACTACTTGCAAGTTTATGAATTCATTTACAACACATGGTCAAAAGAAAAAAGGATTAAGGGGAGCATGTTCAGGAAGATATGAAATCATTTAGGAAAAAAAAGCTTGAACAAAAAAGTCTAGGAATAATGTATTTTCAGAAAGCTATGACTATATTTTCAGATACTTTTGCACTCACAAAGAAATGTACACTAATCAGAAACTATGATGAGTTTACAAATTTACTCCTGAAGAAAAGCAATGAATCTATGACAGAATTTTATAAACTTTGGAATTGTATACAAATACCTTTTATTTGTACTTGAAGCTCGAAATGCTATGACCTTTTACTTGTAATTTTGAATGAGTACACACTGAAACTAAAATGATCATTACATATGAATTAGGACAATGATCAGATAAAAAAAACTGGAAAAATATCAGGCTACGCACTAATACTATTGGCACAAACAATGTAGATAGTTCTTGTTTATTCAATAACGATTCACTACTTATACTTTTTTTAAATAATATGCACAGGTGCCTGCAATGGGATCAAAGGGAATGGAATCTAGCATGAAAGTGGAGGAGCTGTAACTCGAACATGACCAAGCTGATTTCCTTAATGTATGACTTTATTGTAGCATTAGAAACTGAAAAAATGAACAAACATATTCAATTATCCTTTTCTAACTTGATTCTTGACAAAATAACAGAGTCGGGCATACACTTTTACTCAACTACTTCAAGCGCAAATGATGTACAAGGTACTATCACTGTGAAATTTACATATAAGATGACAGGGAAAGAAATCCTGCAAAAAAAATCGGAGCTAATGCAAAAAATATTGTTCTACTTTGAGCAGCTACAGGTTGCTACCAAAGCAAAAGAGCAGATCACAATCCACAGAGCACTCTCGTTATAAACTTAAAATCCAGAGATCACCAGAAAAAGCAATAAGAACTAGCATTCACTAGTGCACTGAATGTTACTCTCTCCATAATGAAATATAAGAGCGTTTAGATCACTAAAGTAGTGATCTAAACGCCTTTATATTTCTTTACAGAGGGAGTACAACATACACAGATGAGCAGATCATACACAATAGCAAAATCTAACAAGTGTTTTTACACTGGTTACAGAGGAGCAGAAAAAGAACCTGTCAAACTAAATTACACTGGCATATAAGGAATTTACAGTGGCAGACAAACTATAATTACAGTACTAGACCATTAAAATTTCAATGGTAAGAAATAGAAATCACAGTAGTGGACCAGGGTGAAAAATCCTTTGTAATTACATTTTAAATTACATCGCTAGACCACTGGAATTACAGTGTAAGCAAATTGTAATTCTAGTGCTAGACCACTGGAACTACAGTGTAAAATACAGTGTATTATATAGAGAAACCAATTTGTTCCTGCTCAGAATCCAAAATGAAACTATGATACAAACTTTGGAACTGTATAAAACAACAAATTACTGCCACTTGAACTTAGAATTACATGATCTTTTAAATGTAATTACTATGAAGATCACACTGAACTAAAAAAACTAAGCACTGATACTACATAGTACACACAAGAAACCAAATTTGGACCATCCTTTGTACCCTCGTTTGACAAAACATTACCAGCAGATTTACTAACTGACGAATCATTTGATGCTTTCTTCGTAGATTCAAGAGCAAGAGACTTTTGCAACCTACACAGCAAAACCAAAATGACATCAGGGTAAAAAATAAAATAAAGAAACAACCAAATGCATGAAAGTAAATTAAACAAGACAGAGATTGGCTACCTGAAAAATGCTCAGACCAAAAAATCCACATAATAGACCCTACTCAACTGCAGAGTACAAGGGTAAAAACCAACTAACAGCCCTAGTCAAATTCACTAAGGGTAGAATCCACTGAAATATTACAGTGTCTGTAAGCCCACTGAGAATTACACTATAAAATCCAATAAGAATTACACTATAAAATCCACTAAAGATAATACATGAATAATCCACATAATAGTCCCTAGTCAAATGCAGATTACAAGGGTAAAAACCCACTAACAGACCCTAGCCAAAATACACTAAGAATTACAGAGTAAATACACTGAAAATTACACTGTAAAAATCAAGAGTTAACAGTGCAAATACAAGGTAAATCCAAGAAAAACTAATAGTCACTATAAAGACACTAAGGATTACAGTGTAACTCCACTAAGAATTACACTGTAAAAATCAAGAGATATAGTGTAATTCTTATAGGATTACAATGAAAGATCAACTAAAAACTACAGAGTAAATTCACTAAGAACTACAGTGTAGATCCACTGCAAATTACAGTATAAATCCAATAAACATACAATATAAATCCACTGAAAATTACAGTGTAAATTCACTAAAAAATACAGTGTAAATTCACTTAAAATTACAGTGTAAATCTGCTAAGAAATTACACTGTAAATCCACTGAGAATTACAGTGTTAAACAGTAAGAAAACACACTGTAAATCCACTAAGAAAACAGGGATTTCTAGTAGAGCAATCAGACATTTACATAGCTGAAAAATGAAAAGGACATTCTGTCTCACAGAAACACAAAGAACAGAGCTGAAGTCTGCAAGCGAAACACACTACATACGACAACATAAGCTTGTTGACTAGCTATACAAGCAAAATCGCAAAAAACACTACATATAAACCTACATCAACAAACGACCCAGGGGATATATAACCTATAGCCACAAACAAAAACACTAGAGAATCCAAGGTGAGCAGGGCACTAAAGTCACTGAAACACGATCCAGCATATACGAAATTAGCAGCTGCCCACGACAACCACCAGAATTCCAACTACTAACTGAAACAGATCAAATAAAACCTACAAGGTAATCCCTAACATAGCACACAAGACAGATGAGATTCAATACCACTAACAAACGCAACAAGGCATCTGCATCAAAATAGCTGCGGGGGATTACCACATGCGAGATCCAAAGGGGGATAAGTAGCAGATCTGACTGACAAATCCCTACACACTACCAAATCAGACTTGAGGATCAAGCTACATACCGAATACGACGCACAGAAACGCCGGGCGGAGAAAAATGGGGCCGGCGATGGGGCGGAACCGAGAGATGTTGCAGACCTCTGGCGGGGGAAAAGGCGAAGGAGAAGGAGGTGGCGGGGCAGCCGGAGGAAGAGCGCCGGACGCCTGACAACCACCCTTCTGAATCAAGCGGACAGGGCAGCTCAGTCGCCATGGATCTCTTTCTCTCTGTCTCTCTCGACACGGGAGTTGATGGGACAGAGGCACGACGCGGGGCCGAAGCGAGAGAAAACGCAAACAGGTCTCCCCGGAAATTGAGCGGGCCCGATAAGAAAACAAATCAACTGATAGGACAAGAAAAAAAAAATGAAAACACAAATCTCGGAACAGAGAACGGACGGCTCACAAAACGGATGAAAGCCAAAAGATTTCATCCGGATGAAAATTAGCATTCCCGTAAACCTATGACTCTTTCTTTTCTTATTTTTGTATAATCAATAATGCTGCAACTTCAAGCGGAGATGCGGACATTACAATTTTACTATCACTTTGCACTGCTCCTAGTCACAGTGCATGCGACTGGCATGCATCTTAAGTGTAGTGAACCGTTCTATCGGACGTGGAAATGATCATATGCTGTCACCTGAAAGAGGGGCACGAGAGAGATTCCACGGCCAAAGGCCGGAGCAGAAGACAAACAAAACGCCGATGATCGAAGGGACGGACAACTGGAGAAAGAAGAAAAGTAGCCTCGCGCGTGGCGCCCACGTAGCATAGAGTAGGAGCAACGTGAGGTGAGAGTGAGAGTGAGACCGACCAGAGTCACCAGACCCATGTGTAGCGTGGTCCGCCACGTCAGGTACGTGTGTCAAACCAAACCAAAACCAAAAGTGGATCCGGATAACATAGGCGCCGTACGCATGCACATGCCCGCCTGCGGCAGGAGTAGCTTTGTGATCGATCCCAAGGACCGACGTACACTTGGTCACCTGTATACTAGCGCATCCCATAGTCCACGGTGTTCACATAGAGAATGAAACCGTCTTGGTTCAATGCATGCGTGCTTCTTTGAGGGTTCATCGGTGAACACAGGACCATGTCCACCGGAAGCTAAGCAAAGAACCGTTGACGGGGAGGGTTGGCCGGTGTGCGTGCCTAGCACAGGGCACGGCGCAAATTGCCCGGCAACACGTGCTCCGCTGCGCTCCGGCGCTGGCCTAAAACCGCCACTCACGACCGAGATCATTGGTGATGGCCTAGCTAGTGGCGGCCACATCGGCCATCCCGACGCCATGCATGGATGGACGAACGGACGGACGCCGGCTGCCGGGGTTGGGACGGCGACCCGGCCACTCTGCGAGCGTCGGGACACCGCACCCCCACTGTTCTCTGCCTTTGGCCCTTGGCTACAACTGGATCACGTTTCTTTTTCTGCCACTTGTTATCTACCCAGATGGCAATCATGGTGGTTAGACTAAGAGCAACTTTTTGTCCGTTTGGGTCGGCCCGGCGGACACAAACGTCTGGCGCTGTGTTTGGGTCGGCGCGAGCGCCCAACGCTGGCCCGACCCATTTCATCGGCGCGTCAAAAAAAGTATTGCAAGCATTTCGACAATAAATACATGCATTTAATTAAACATAAAAGCCGGCCACGAAGGCCGGCGAAAGTCCACATTACATTAATTAAAATGCTAAAAACTAGACGACGCGCTGCCCTAGGCGTCCTCGTCGGCGGCGGCGTCTACGTCGGGACCGGTGAGGTCGATCAACGTCGGCGCATGGCCGACCCAGGGGAACGTCGTGTTCCAGACGGCGGTGATGTCGGGCTTTGCCGCCGCTGCCTGCGCCGCCGCTGCCTAGGCCTGGCGCGCCTCCTCTTCGGCCTCGCGCTTGAGCATCTGCAGGCGCTGGCCCTCCCGGCGGTCCTCGGCAAGCCGAACGCGACGCCAGTGATCGAGGTAGGCCGCCTCCTGCTTCTCCGTCGCCTCGAGCCAGATCGGCGGAGCGCTGACCCACTCGCGGACTACTCCGGTCTAGGAGTAGCGCTCGATGTAGGCCGGCTCCTCCGGCTCGGTTTTGGGCGGGGACGGCGGGGCCACCGGCGGCACGACGCAGTCGCCCGCCACGGAGAGGGCCATGGCCTCCGTCATGGCAGCCTCGAAAACCGCCTCGTCCGCCTCCCTCCACCGCTCCTCCTCCTCGCTCTCCTTGATGGTCGCCTGGTAGGCGGCCTCGGCCTCCTGATCCTCGTCGCAGACGACGAGCGCGGGCGGCGGCAGGCTGTGGTCGACGCCGTGGACGCCGCGTCGCCTCGCCTCCTCGTGCTCGATGGCGAACCATCGAGCCCAGTTGAGCGAGTCGATGGCGAAGCGCGGGTCGGCGCGCTGCTCCTCGCTCAGCAACGCCCGCCGGCGCCGCACCTCCTTTGCATGGGCCCTGGCCGTCCGCGGCGCCGGCGGCACTGGGATCCTTTCCGGATCCAAATGCCAGTCGTGTGGCAGCGTCACGTCCGGGTACGGCAGAGGGAAGCGGTGGTGCCAGTGCCACTCGGCCTGGTGCACCGGCACGCTGATGCGCTGCCTCTGCCGGGGGGCGCGCGCCGGCACGGGGAGGGCGGGGAGGGAGGGGGAATGGCGGGCGGGGGCTTTGCCCTTGCGGCTGCTGCCGACGCCGGAGAAGAAATCCATGCT
>NC_041388.1:564025095-564030628 GCF_002162155.2 Triticum dicoccoides | reverse complement strand
CGCACGCCCGGCTTAAAAAAGGACGACCGCCGTCGCTGACCCGTGGGTCCAAGGTGGGCGGTCGTCATAAATTATATTGACCGTAGCGGTTGGACAGCCGCCGGGTGGGGACGCGGAAATGGGTCGGCGCGGACGCCGGGCGAACACGATTTGAGTTTGGGTCGGCGCGTTGGGCCGCCACTTTTGTACGCGCCGACCCAAACGGACGCGGGCGGACGAAATGGGTCGCCTCATTGAAGTTGCTCTAATGGGGATCAATCGAAAGAGGCAATCAATCTAAAGCAAAGCGCAAAGGAGACCGGCCAGACGAACTGATCTCGTATTATGGAGAGGTAAATTAAGTGGCGACTCGATCGACCGACCCAGGGCGCAGGATAAGATTCTATATCTAACCCTTCCATGGTCAAACGCCGGAATGATTGGCTTAATTTGTTCCTCCTCCGGCCTCCCTTTTGTGACTGGTTAACCAGGAAAGCGTTGCCCTTTAGTTTACCGGCCGGTCGACGTGGATTGATCGGTGGTGCTGCCGCCGGCCACCGGGACCGGAGTACAAATAGTACTTGGGGGTACGGGGCGCGAGAGGTCAAGGAGCACTAGCTCGAATCGATTCCGAGGGAAAGTTGGTGCCCCGTCCGGCGTTGCACTTTGCATGGCTGGGTGGTCAAATGCTACTCAATTCGTATGTGGGGTCGAGGGCATTCGTGCTGTCCGGCCGGCATTGGGTCTGGAGGAGCGTCACTGTTCGGTCGCGAACTCGCGATGCCTCCTGTCTCTTCTCATTTGCATGCCCGCCCGCGCGCTCATCCTATATATCAACGGTGCAGATTGCGTCTCGAGTTCGCGTGTTGTTACTTCAAAGGAAAATATAACTATGGCACCGGCTTGATTTTTGGGACAGTCAATTTTTTTGGGAGCCACTGATCAGACTACTGATCTTTTGAGTTTATCAGACTAGTTGAAGACCGTAGGATCGGAAGAATCTTGGCCATCCGATCTGGTACTAATGCCCCACTAATGTTAGGGACGCGGTTTTTGTCTAGCGCGTTTCACTCACAGCGCATATCCCAGCCGTTGCCGAGCGCATGTGGATTCGTGTCGCATGCACTCCAAAACACTGTGGGGCCACACTAGGCTCGTGTATATGCCTGTATATCACATTACTACTCGACCCACTCCCACCGTATTCCATATCAGTGGGCCCAGTCCCTGTCCGCCCCCACTTCCCTTTATCCCTTCTGCCTCATTTCTTCCCAGCCACCAGAAGAAGCGGACCAGTATCTGTTCTTTCTCCCCATCAATGGCGCCTAGGGGCGGCTACACAGTAGAAGGAGGAAGCTCAATAACGTCCATGGATCTAGGCCACGGGAGTGTTGAATCAGGCGAATCTCTTCAGATTATGTTTGCCATTTCTTCCTTTATCACTTCCCCTTTTCGATTTTTTCTGATCCGCTTTGCTAAAACTCGCCAGCCGGAACACCGTATTGTGGATGAACCTTCAAAAGATATTCTGGATCCGGAGTTCTACGGCATAGACACGTCCTCTGCACACAGATGCATTCACGGAATGCATCCAGCAAAAAAAGTTGCGTTCGTCTACGCAGCCACAGGGAGGAGGTTCCTAGGATGCCCTCTCTCGGTCAGCAATTTTTCACTTGCTGAATTGTTCTGTTTTGTTTTGATTCCCCATACTCAGAAATTCATGTATCTTCTTTGCCCACTCATTTTTCTCCTGTATGCAGGGAGATGATATGTGCCACTGGTTCTTGTGGATTGATGAACCATGGGGTCCAGTACTTAGCCGTTCAATAAAAAACCTATGGGATCAAACTTCTCGGGTCGCTGACAGAGCAGCAATGTTGGAGACAAAGAAGAAGGAAATGGAGCACGCTTACTTAGATCTTTGGACTGAAAGAAGCAATATGGAGATAGAACACGAGCAGGTTGTCAACGGTTTGAAGAACAGATTAGTTGACAATGAGATTAAGATGTCCAGGAGGTTGGATTTTCACATTAAGTTGTGTGTGGCATCTATTTCTTCAGCTGTTACTCTAGCTTCAGTGCTGGCTTATGTTCTATCTACATTGACATAGCAATGTAGTTTATTAGAAAGTACGTGTTTGCTTCACATCGAAAGCATTTGTCTGCTTCATATCAATGTTTGGGCAGAATGTATGACAATTATGTGAGCAGAATTACCCTTTGTTTTGAATGAACTCATTTGTTATGAATCTACTGCTCTTGTTTCACTTTCTAAGTCTCAATTGAGGTTTTTATTTTCAGAGCAAGATTCAAGTTGAAATTAATCTTTAGTCTATGTTATCTTTCCACTTGTTGTCGCCATGTCGAGCGCTTGAGCATCAGCAGCTGCATTTTTAGTTTTATGCAGAAAACATCCTTATGAAGTGCTTCAACCGATCTATTTGAAGTTCCAAAGACAGACAAGTTTACACTCTGATAAGTATGCAGACCACGTGTCACTGTTATGAATTCCATTTAAAATGAAACCATTACAGTGCCACTTGTTTGTATACTGCGACGATTATCATTCTTAGGCAATTATTGTACTCCAACTAAAGTCGGAATCTTTTGTGATGTTACACAATTAATTACAGTAAAAGTTTTCTTTCTCTTAGCCATTGATTTTAGCTCAAGACCCATTGTCTTACTCTATAATTTCGTCCCGCGATAATCGGAGTTTGATATCATTGCCGATGTCACAGGTGTGATGAAAAATCTATGTCAAAAAAAGAATTCCACCTCAGGAGACGTTTCTCACTAGATCTCGTGCTAAAAAGGTAATCTTCGCTTCCAACGGCAATAGAATATTTCGGTCCATTTATCCACACAGATATATGCATTTTCCAAGCATTTTATCATGCCCGCGTAGGTATTATTAGATAATGTCCTATACGTCTCCAACGTATCTATAACTTATGAAGTATTCATGCTATTATATTATTTGTTTTGAATGTTTATAGGCTTTACTAAACACTTTTATATTATTTTTGGAACTAACCTATTAACCGGAGGCCCGGCCCAAATTGCTGTTTTCTTGATTATTTCAGTGTTTCGAAGAAAAGGAATATCAAACGGAGTCCAAATGGAATGAAACCTTCGGCAGACTTATTTTTGGAACGTAAGCAATCCAGAAGACTTGGAGTAGACGTCAGGGAAGCTTCGAGGAAGCCACGAGGCAGGGAGGCACGCCCCCACCCTCGTGGGCCCCTCGTGGCTCTCCTGAGCGACTTCTTTCGCCTATATATGTCCATATACCCTAAAAACATCAGGGAATAGAATAGATCGGGAGTTCCGCCGCCAGAAGCCTCCTTAGCCACCCCAAACCAATTTAGAGCCGTTCCGGCATCCTGCCGGAGGAGGGGAATCCCTCTCCGGTTGCTATCTTCATCATCCCGGTGCTCTCCATGACGAGGAGGGAGTAGTTCACCCTCGGGGCTGAGGGTATGTACCAGTAGCTATGTGTTTGATCTCTCTCTCTCTCTCTCTCTCTCTCTCTCTCTCTCTCTCTCGTGTTCTTGAGGTGATACGATCTTGATGTATCGCGATCTTTGCTATTATAGTTGGATCTTATGGTGTTTCTCCCCCTCTACTCTCTTGTAATGGATTGAGTTTTCCCTTTGAAGTTTTCTTATCGGATTGAGTCTTTAAGGATTTGAGAATACTTGATATATGTCTTGCGCGTGCTTATCTGTGGTGACAATGGAATATCATGTGGTCCACTTGATGTATGTTTTGGTGATCAACTTGCGAGTTCCGTCACCTCGTGAACTTATGCATAGGGGTTGTGATACGTCCATTTTGCATCATGCTTTTATATCGATATTTATTGCATTATGGGCTGTTATTACACATTATGTCACAATACTTATGCCTATTCTCTCTTATTTTACAAGGTTTATATAAAGAGGGAGAATGACGACAGCTGGGACTCTAGGCTGGAAAAGGAGGAAATATTAGAGACCTATTCTGCATAGCTCCAAAAGTTCTGAAACTCCACGGAAGACGTTTTCCAAATATATAAAAAATACTGAGAATAAGAACTTCACAAGGGGGGCCACACCCTGCCCACAAGGGTGGGGGCGCGCCCTACCCCCCTGGGCGCGCCCCCTACCTCGTGGGTGTTGGGGAACGTAGTAATTTCAAAAAAATTCCTACGCACACGCAAGATCATGGTGATGCATGGCAATGAGAGGGGAGAGTGTTGTCCACGTACCCTTGTAAACCGTGAGCGGAAGCGTTAGCACAACACGGTTGATGTAGTCGTACGTCTTCACGATCCGACCGATCAAGTACCAAACGCACGGCACCTCCGAGTTCTGCACACGCTCAACTCGATGACGTCCCTCGAACTCCGATCCAGCCGAGTATTGTGGGAGAGTTTCGTCAGCACGACGGCGTGGTAACGATGATGATGCTCTACTGACGCAGGGCTTCGCCTAAGCACCGCTACGATATGATCGAGGTGGATTATGGTGGAGGGGGGCACCGCACACGGCTAAGAGACGATCAACTTGATCAACTTGTGTCTAGAGGTGCCCCCTGCCCCCGTAGGACTCCTCCTTTCCTTGTTGGAGTAGGAGTGAAGGAAAGAGGAGGAGAGGGAGAAGTAAAAGGGGGCTGCACCCCTTGTCCAATTTGGACCAGAGGGAGGGGGGCGTGTAACACCCCGGATGTAACTTTCCCAATTTGTACTCCAACTCTTGCCGTTTCCGGCGTTAAGTTATTTTATTTTCTCGGGTTCGGGTCTTTGTCTCCGTGTGTTGTTTCCTTTGTCATGCATCTCATATCATGTCATCATATGCATTGCATTTGCATACGTGTTCATCTCATGCATTCGAGCATTTTCCCCGTTGTCTATTTTGCATTCCGGCGCTCCGTTCTCCTCCGGTGGTCATTTCTAGCTTTCTTTCGTGTGTGGGGATTAAACATTTCCGGATTGGACCGAGACTTGCCAAGCGGCCTTGGTTTACTACCGGTAGGCCACCTGCCAAGTTTTGTACCATTTGGACTTCGTTTGATACTCCAACGGTTAACCGAGGGACCGAAAAGGCCTCGTGTGTGTTGCAGCCCAACACCCCTCCAAGTTGGCCCAAAACCCACTAAAACCTGCTCCATCATCTAGAGCGTTCGATCACGATCACGTGGCCGAAAACCGCACCTCATTTGGACTCTCCTAGCTCCCTCTATGTCTATATAAAGCCCCCTCCGAAATTCTCCTTCTCCTCCCCCCGAAAACCCTAGATCCGTCTCCACCCGCCGCCCGCCGGACATTTTCCCGCCGACGAACGTGTCCGCCCGACGTGTCCGCCGCCACGTGGCGTCACCGGATTCGCTGAGACGCTGCCCCCACATCCCCGCGCTCCGGCCCACCGGGCCCAGGCGGGGCCCTCCCGGCCCGGGTCGCCGCCGCCCCGCGCCGCCTGAGATCCCGCGCGCCCGCCTCGGCTTCCTCCGCTGCCCGAGCTCGACCTCGGCGCCGGCCTTCGCCTCCTCGCCGCCCCCGACGCAGCTCGCC
>NC_041388.1:563988401-564024833 GCF_002162155.2 Triticum dicoccoides | reverse complement strand
GCCTCTCCACCGACCCGAGCCGGCGCCGCTCCGCTCCTCCGCCGGCTTCGTCGCGCCCGGCCACCGCCGGCGCCGCCCCCGACCTCCACCGGAGCTCCGGCCACCTCGCCCCCAGCTCCGGCCCTCTTATCCGGCGACGACGACCGGCTTCGGTGAACAGTGCTACTACAGTGCCCGGATCCCGATCTAGATCTGGAATTTGCCTCGGTTGACTTTTGCCCCGAAACCCTAATTATCTTGTCATGTTCATCGCATCATAACTTTGCATCCGTAACTCCGTTTTGGGAATATAGCATATCAAAATGTTCATCTCAGAGAGTACATCATTTCATTCCATTGCATCATTTTCATTTGAGTTCATCTTGATGCCCGAAATGCTGTTGGAAGAGTGCTACTTGAGATATTTGTCAGATCTGCTACTCCATTTAGATATTTGTCATTTTTGCCATGATTATTGTGTGCATGATATGCCCATGAGCTCTACATATGTTTTGTTAAGGGTTTTGCCATCTTTCCAGAGGTGCAACCCATGTAGGTTTATGATGTGTGTGGTGACTAGCACAAGCTTGCCAAGTGAGGCACTTGGTAATGCTGATTTCAGGGACTTAGCATTTCCACTAAGTCCTTGACCTGTTTATCTCATATGGCCATATGATTATGTTGTTTCCTAGTGATCCGTACCTCTTTTGAGGATGATCAATAAGGATGTTTTGTTAATCTTGTAGTGCTCTATCCATCCATGTCTTTGTTTGCAATTATGGAGTACCCTAGCTTGAGTCAATCGAGCTCTACTTTTGCTACTTCGCGAATCTGGGCAGATTGTCTACTTGTTAGCGATTTTGCGGAAGATGTTGTAGTTGATCCGTGCATGCTATGTTATTGTTCTTGCTATGTCTAGCTTGAATTTTGTGTATTCATGATGGGTGTATGCTTAGATTGCCATGAGTTGCTCTGTAGTGAGTGCATCGAGCTCGTAAACATGCCTACTTGATATCTGTTTTTAGCATGCTCCAGTTTTCACTAAGTCTGAGAACTGATAATGTTTTTGCCATGTTCACATGCTTGCAATTGTATTTTCTGATCCCTTTTGGCTCAAGGTCACTAAGGGACTTTTGTTAAGCTCTTTGAGTAGCTCCATGAAATGATTTACTTTGCCATGTTCAGGTCCTGTAGCATGTAGTTTTGTTGCTCCGAAGAGTGCTACCTGATCTGAAATTCCAGACAAGTGTTAATTTCACTAAGTCTGAAATCTGTTTGCCATATGCATTTTTGCCATGCTTGTTTGAATCTGTTAATGGATGAATTGGCCGTAGCTCAGTGCTAGACTTTTGTTAAGCATCATGAATGCATCCCTGCCATGTATTTTGTTGTCATGTTTGGATGTTGTAGCATGTTTATCTCATTGCATTTAGATGGCTACTTGCTGTAAATCGCAGACCGGTGTCATATTTGAATCGCTTGCCATTTCCAAACCGTGACTCCGATTCCGGCGTTCTTTATATCGTTTTCAAGCGATTTCATCTCATATTTCCAGTGGTACACTTGGTTTTCCAAGTTGAGGCCAGGTTCATGCATTCCTTGTCTAATCTTGCATATGCATCCCGCATCGCATCCCGCATAGCATACCATCCTTGCATCATATTGTTTGATCTTTGCACGTGGTTGATTGTGTTCCGTTTGCTTGTTTGTCTTGTTTGGGTAGAGCCGGGAGACGAGTTCGCTAACGAGGAGCCCATTGAGTTTGCTTTCGAGGATCCAGTCAACTCTGACAACTGTGTAGGCAAGATGATCATACCCTCGAAATCACTACTATCTTTGCTTTGCTAGATGCTCGCTCTTTTGCTATGCCAATGCTACGATGCCTACCACTTGCTTTCAAGCCTCCCAAATTGCCATGTCAAACCTCTAACCCACCATGTCCTAGCAAACTGTTGATTGGCTATGTTATCGCTTTGCTCAGCCCCTCTTACAGCGTTGCTAGTTGCAGGTGAAGATTGGAGGTCGTTCCTTGTTGGAACATTTATTTACTTGTTGGGATATCATTATATTATCTTGTTATCTTAATGCATCTATACACTTGGTAAAGGGTGGAAGGCTCGGCCTCTCGCCTAGTGTTTTGTTCCACTCTTGCCGCCCTAGTTTCCGTCATATCGGTGTTATGTTCCCGGATTTTGCGTTCCTTACGCGGTTGGGTTATAATGGGAACCCCTTGATAGTTTGCCTTGATTAAAGCTTTTCCAGCAATGCCCAACCTTGGTTTTACCATTTGCCACCTAGCCTCTTTTCCCTTGGGTTTTTCGGAGCCCGAGGGTCATCTTATTTTAGCCCCCCCTGGGCCAGTGCTCCTCTGAGTGTTGGTCCAAACTAGAGTCCTGTGCAGCGCCCCCTCGGGGAAACTCGAGGTTTGGTTTTAGTTGTATGGAGAGCTCATCTGAGTGTGCCCTGAGAACGAGATATGTGCAGCTCCTATCGGGATTTGTCGGCACATTCGGGCGGTGTTGCTGGATTTGTTTTAACCTGTCGAAGTGTCTTGAAGAACCGAGGTACCGAGTCTGATCGGAACGTCTCGGGAGGAGGTCTATTCCTTCGTTGACCGTGAGAGATTGTCATGGGCTGAGTTGGGACTCCCCTGCAGGGATTTGAACTTTCGAAAGCCGTGCCTGCGGTTATGGGCAGATGGGAATTTGTTAATGTCCGGTTGTAGATAACTTGAACCTTAATTTAATTAAAATGAATCAACTGAGTGTGTTACCGTGATGGCCTCTTCTCGGCGGAGTCCGGGAAGTGGACACGGTGTTGGAGTAATGCTTGCGCAGGTTGCTCTCTAGTTTCTCGCTCACACTTTACCTCCTCTTCTCGCTCTCTTTTGCGAACAGGATAGCCACCATATTTGCTAGTCGCTTGCTGCAGCTCCACATATTTACCTTGTCTTACCTATAAGCTTAAATAGTCTTGATCGCGAGGGTGCGAGATTGCTGAGTCCCTGTGGCTCACAGTTTACTATTACACCAGATGCAGGGCCTGATGATTCCGCTCCAGGTGACGCGCTCGAGCTCAAGTGGGAGTTCGACGAGGACTCTCAACGATACTATGTTTCCTTTCCTGATGATCAGTAGTGGTGCCCTGTTGGGGGTGATCGGGACCGTGTCGCATGTTGGGTTATCTTTTATTTTGGCGCCGTAGTCGGGCCATGAGTGTTTGGATGATGTAATGTTATTTATGTACTTGATTGATGTGGCGAGTGTAAGCCAACTATGTTATCTCCCCTTTTATTATCTATATATTACATGGGATGTTGTGAAGATTGCCGAACTTGCGACATATGCCTTTAATGCGATTATGTCTCTAAGTCGTGCCTCGACACGTGGGAGCTATAGTCGCATTGAGGGTGTTACAGGGCGCAGGCCTCCTTCCTTTTGGCCTATCTCCTCTATTCCCGTATGGCCCAATAAGGCCCATATACTCTCCGGCGAATTCCCGTAACTCTCCGGTACTCTGAAAAATACCCGAATCACTCGGAACCTTTCCGAAGTCCGAATATAGTCGTCCAATATATCGATCTTTACGTCTCGACCATTTTGAGACTCCTCGTCATGTCCCTGATCTCATACGGGACTCCGAACTCCTTCGGTACATCAAAACATATAAACTCATAATATAACTATCATCGTAGCGTTAAGCGCGCGGACCCTACGGGTTCGAGAACTATGTGGACATGACCGAGACACGTCTCCGGTTAATAACCAATAGCGGAACCTGGATGCTCATATTGGCTCCTATATATTCTACGAAGATCTTTATCGGTCAGACCGCATAACAACATACGTTGTTCCCTTTGTCATCGGTATGTTACTTGCCTGAGATTCGATCGTCGGCATCTCAATACCTAGTTCAATCTCATTATCGGCAAGTCTCTTTACTCGTTCCGTAATACATCATCTCGCAACTAACTCATTAGTTGCAATGCTTGCAAGGCTTATGTGATGTGCATTACCGAGAGGGCCCAGAGATACCTCTCCGACAATCGGAGTGACAAATCCTAATCTCGAAATACGCCAACCAAACAAGTACCTTCGGAGACACCTGTAGAGCACCTTTATAATCACCCAGTTACGTTGTGACGTTTGGTAGCACACAAAGTGTTCCTCTGGTAAACGGGAGTTGCATAATCTCATAGTCATAGGAACATGTATAAGTCATGAAGAAAGCAATAGCAACAAACTAAACGATCAAGTGCTAAGCTAACAGAATGGGTCAAGTCAATCACATCATTCTCAATGATGTGATCCCGTTAATCAAATGACAACTCATGTCTATGGTTAGGAAACATAACCATCTTTGATCAACGAGCTAGTCAAGTAGAGGCATACTAGTGACACTCTGTTTGTCTATGTATTCACACATGTATTATGTTTCCGGTTAATACAATTCTAGCATGAATAATAAACATTTATCATGATATAAGGAAATAAATAATAACTTTATTATTGCCTCTAGGGCATATTTCCTTCAGTCTCCCACTTGCACTAGAGTCAATAATCTAGTTCACATCGCCATGTGATTTAATACCAATAGTTCACACCACCATGTGATTAACACCCATAGTTCACATCGACATGTGACCAACACCCAAAGGGTTTACTAGAGTCAATAATCTAGTTCACATCACTATGTGATTAACACCCAAAGAGTACTAAGGTGTGATCATGTTTTGCTTGTGAGAGAAGTTCAGTCAACGGGTCTGCCATATTCAGATCCGTACGTATTTTGCAAATTTCTATGTCAACAATGCTCTACACGGAGCTACTCTTGCTAATTGCTCCCACTTTCAATATGTATCCAGATTGAGACTTAGAGTCATTTGGATTAGTGTCAAAACTTGCATCAATGTAACCCTTTACGACGAACCTTTTGTCACCTCCATAATCGAGAAACATGTCCTTATTCCACTAAGGATAATTTTGACCAATGTCCAGTGATCTACTCCTAGATCACTATTGTACTCCCTTGCCAAACACATGCCAGGGTATACAATAGGTCTGGTACACAGCATGGCATACTTTATAGAACCTATGGCTGAGGCATAGGGAATGACTTTCATTATCTCTCTATCTTCTGCCGTGGTCGAGTTTTGAGTCTTATTCAACTTCACACCTTGTAACAAAGGCAAGAACTCCTTCTTTGACTGTTCCATTTTGAACTACTTCAAAATCTTGTCAAGGTATGTATTCATTGAAAAACTTATCAAGCGTCTTGATCTATCTCTATAGATCTTGATGCTCAATATGTGTAAGCAGCTTCATCGATGTCTTTCTTTGAAAAAATCCTTTCAAACATTCCTTTATGCTTTGCAGAATAATTCTACATTATCTCCGATCAACAATATGTCATTCACATATACTTATCAGAAATGTTGTAGTGCTCCCACTCACTTTCTTGTAAATACAGACTTCATCGCAAGTCTATATAAAACTATATGCTTTGATCAACTTATCAAAGCGTATATTCCAACTCCGAGATGCTTACACCAGTCCATAGATGGATCGCTGGAGCTTGCATATTTTGTTAGTACCTTTAGGATTGACAAAACCTTTTGGTTGCATCATATACAACTCTTCCTTAATAAATCCATTAAGGAATGCAGTTTTGTTTATCCATTTGCCAGATTTCATAAAATGCGGCAATTGCTAACATGATTCGGACAGACTTAAGCATAGATACGAGTGAGAAACTCTCATCGTAGTCAACACCTTGAACTTGCCGAAAACCTTTTTGCGACAATTCTAGCTTTGTAGATAGTAACACTACTATCAGCGTCCGTCTTCCTCTTCAAGATCCATTTAATCTCAATGGCTCGCTGATCAATGGGCAAGTCAATCAAAATCCATACTTTGTTCTCATACATGGATCTCATCTCAGATTTCATGGTCTTAAACCATTTTGCGGAATCTGGGCTCATCATCGCTTCCTCATAGTTCGTAGGCTCGTCATGGTCAAGTAACATGACCTCCAGAACATGATTACCGTACCACTCTGGTGCGGATCTTACTCTGGTTTACCTACGAGTTTCGGTAGTAACTTGATCTGAAGTTATATGATCATCATCATTAGCTTCCTCACTAATTGGTGTAGTAGTCACAGGAACAGATTTCTGTGATGAACTACTTTCCAATAAGGGAGCAGGTACAGTTACCTCATCAAGTTCTACTTTCCTCCCACTCACTTCTTTCGCGAGAAACTCCTTCTCTAGAAAGGATCCATTCTTAGCAACGAATATCTTGCCTTCGGATCTGTGATAGAAGGTGTACCCAACTGTCTCCTTTGGGTATCCTATGAAGACACATTTCTCCGATTTGGGTTTGAGCTTATCAGGATGAAACTTTTTCACATAAGCATCGCAACCCCAAATTTTAAGAAATGACAGCTTAGGTTTCTTGCCAAACCATAGTTCATACGGTGTCATCTCAATGGATTTAGATGGTGCCCTATTTAACGTGAATGTAGCTGTCTCTAATGCATAACCCCAAAACGATAGCGGTAAATCAGTAAGAGATGTCATAGATCGCACCATATCTAATAAAGCACAGTTACGACGTTCGGACACACCATTACACTGTGGTGTTCCAGGTGGCATGAGTAGTGAAACTATTTCACATTGTTTTAACTGAAGGCCAAACTCATAACTCAAATATTTTACTTCTGCGATCATATCGTAGAAACTTTTATTTTGTTATGATGATTCTCCACTTCACTCTGAAATTCTTTAAACTTTTCAAATGTTTCAGACTTGTGTTTCATCAAGTAGATATACTCATATCTGCTCAAATCATCTGTGAAGATCAGAAAATAATGATACCTGTCGCGAGCTTCAATATTCATCGGACCACATACATCAGTATGCATGATTTCCAACAAATCTGTTGCTTGCTGCATTGTTCCGGAGAACGGAGTCTTAGTCATCTTTCCCATGATGCATGGTTCACAAGCATCAACTGATTCATAATCAAGTGATTCCAAAAGCCCATCAGCATGGATTTTCTTCATGCGTTTTACACCAATATGACCTAAACGGCAGTGCCACAAATAAGTTGCACTATCATTATTAACTTTGCATCTTTTGGTTTCAATATTATGAATATGTGTATCACTATGATCGAGATCCAACGAACCATTTTCATTGGGTGTGTAACCATATATGTAAACAGAACAACAATTTATTCTCTTACTTAAATGATTAACCGTATTGCAATAAACATGATCAAATCATATTCATGCTCAGCGCAAACACCAAATAACACTTATTTAGGTTCAACACTAATCCCGAAAGTATAGGGAGTGTGCGATGATGATCATATCAATCTTGGAACTATTTCCAACACACGTCGTCACTTCACCCTTAACTAGTTCATGTTCATTCTGCAACTCCCGTTTCGAGTTACTACTCTTAGCAACTGAACCAGTATCAAATACCGAGGGGTTGCTACGAACACTAGTAATATACACATTAATAATCTGTATATCAAATATACATTTGTTCACTTTGCCATCCTTCTTATCCGCTAAATACTTGGGGTAGTTCCGCTTCTAGTGACCAGTCCCTTTGCAGTAGAAGCACTTAGTCTCAGGCTTAGGACCAGACTTTGGGCTTCTTCACTTGAGCATCAACTTGTTTGCCATTCTTCTTGAAGTTCCCTTTCTTTCCCTTTGCCCTTTTTCTTGAAACTAGTGGTCTTGTTGATCATCAACACTTGATGCTCTTTCTTGATTTCTACCTTCATCGATTTCATCATCATGAAAAGCTCGAGAATCGATTTCATCATCCCTTGAATACTATAGTTCATCACGAAGTTCTACTAACTTGGTGATGGTGACTAGAGAATTCTGTCAATCACTATTTTATCTGGAAGATTAACTCCCACTTGATTCAAGCGATTGTAGTACCCAGACAATCTGAGCACATGCTCACTGCTTGAGCTATTCTCCTCCATCTTTTAGCTATAGAACTTGTTGGAGACTTCATATCTCTCAACTCGGGTATTTGCTTGAAATATTAACTTCAACTCCTAGAACATCTCATATGGTCCATGGCGTTCAAAAACGTCTTTGAAGTCCCGATTCTAAGCCGTTTAAGCATGGTGCACTAAACTATCAAATAGTCATCATATTGAGCTAGCCAAACGTTCATAACGTCTGCATCTGCTCCTGCAATAGGTCTGTCACCTAGCGGTGCATCAAGGACATAATACTTCTGTGCAGCAATAAGGTTAATCCTCAGATCACGGATCCAATCCGCATCATTGCTACTAACATTTTTCAACATAGTTTTCTCTAAGAATATATAAAAATTAAACGGGGAGCAACATCGCGAGCTATTGATCTACAACATAGATATGCTAATACTACCAGGACTAAATTCATGATAAATTTAAGTTCAATAAATCATATTACTTAAGAACTCCCACTTAGAAAGACATCCCTCTAATCTTCTAAGTGATCACGTGATCCAAATCAACTAAACCATAACCGATCATCACGTGAAATGGAGTAGCTTTCAATGGTGAACATCAATATGTTGATCATATCTACTATATGATTCACGCTCGACCTTTCGGTCTCAGTGTTCCGAGGCCATATCTGCATATGCTAGGCTTGTCAAGTTTAACCTGAGTATTCTACGTGTGCAAAAACTGGCTTGCACCCTTTGTAGATGGACGCAGAGCTTATCACACCCGATCATCACATGGTGTCTGGGCACGACGAACTTTGGCAACGGTGCATACTCAGAGAGAACACTTTTATCTTGAAATTTTAGTGAGAGATCATCTTATAATGCTATCGTCAATCAAAGCAAGACAAGATGCATAAAATATAAACATCACATGCAATCAATATAAGTGATATGATATGGCCATCATCATCTTGTGCTTGTGATCTCCATCTCCGAAGCACCTTCATGATCACCATCGTCACCGGCGCGACACCTTGATCTCCATCGTAGCATCGTTGTCATCTCGCCAATCTTATGCTTCCACGACTATCGCTGCCGCTTAGTGATAAAGTAAAGCATTACAGGGCGATTGCATTGCATACAATAAAGCGACAACCATATGGCTCCTGCCAGTTGCCGATAACTCGGTTACAAAACATGATCATCTCATACAATAAAATTTAGCATCATGTCTTGACCATATCACATCACAACATGCCCTGCAAAAACAAGTTAGATGTCCTCTACTTTGTTGTTGCAAGTTTTACGTGGCTGCTATGGGCTTAGCAAGAACCGTTCTTACCTACGCATCAAAACTACAAGGATAGTTTGTCAAGTTGATGCTGTTTTAACCTTCGCAAGGACCGGGCGTAGCCACACTTGGTTCAACTAAAGTTGGAGATGTTTGAAATATGCCTTAGAGGCAATAATAAATTAGTTATTATTATATTTCCTTGTTCATGATAACTGTCTTTTATTCATGCTATAACTGTATTATCCGGAAATCGTAATACACGTGTGAATACATAGACCACAATATGTCCCTAGTGAGCCTCTAGTTGACTAGCTCGTTGTGATCAACAGATAGTCATGGTTTCCTGGCTATGGACATTGGATGTCGTTGATAACGGGATCACATCATTAGGAGAATGATGTGATGGACAAGACCCAATCCTAAGCATAGCACAAAGATCGTGTAGTTCGTTTGCTAGAGCTTTTCTAATGTCAAGTATCTTTTCCTTAGACCGTGATATTGTGCAACTCCCGGATACTGTAGGAGTGCTTTGGGTGTACCAAACGTCACAACGTAACTGGGTGGCTATAAAGGTGCATTACAGGTATCTCCGAAAGTGTCTGTTGGGTTGGCACAAATCGAGACTGGGATTTGTCACTCCGTGTAAGCGGAGAAGTATCTCTGGGCCCACTCGGTAGGACATCATCATATGCGCAATGTGACCAAGGAGTTGATCACGGGATGATGTGTTACGGAACGAGTAAAGAGACTTGCCGGTAACGAGATTGAACAAGGTATAAGGATACCGACGATCGAATCTCGGGCAAGTACAATACCGCTAGACAAAGGGAATTGTATACGGGATTGATTAAGTCCTTGACATCGTGGTTCATCCGATGAGATCATCGTGGAACATGTGGGAGCCATCATGGGTATCTAGATCCCGCTGTTGGTTATTGACCGGAGAACGTCTCGGTCATGTCTGCATGTCTCCCGAACCCGTAGGGTCTACACACTTAAGGTTCGATGACGCTAGGGTTATAAAGGAAGTTTGTATGTGGTTACCGAATGTTGTTCGGAGTCCCGGATGAGATCCCGGACGTCACGAGGAGTTCCGGAATGGTCCGGAGGTAAAGATTTATATATGGGAAGTCCTATTTTGGCCACTGGAAAATGTTCGGGATTTTTCGGTATTGTACCGGGAAGGTTCTAGAAGGTTCTGGAGTGGGGCCCACCTGCATGGGGGACCCACATGAACGTGGGTAGTGGGGGAAAGGCCCCACACCCCTGGTCAAGGCGCACCAAGATCCCCCCTTAGAAGGAATAAGATCATATCCCAAAGGGATAAGATCAAGATCCCTAAAAAGGGGGGATAGCAATCGGTGGGGAAGGAAATGATGGGATTTCTTTCCTCCCACCTTTGCCAACGCCCCAATGGACTTGGAGGGCAAGAAACCAGCCCCCTCCACCCCTATATATAGTGGGGAGGCGCATGGGAGCTTCACCCTTGCCCCTGGCGCAGCCCTCCCTCTCCCAAGTGCTCCTCCTCTCTCGCGGTGCTTGGCGAAGCCCTGCAGGATTGCCATGCTCCTCCACCACCACCACGCCGTTGTGCTGCTGCTGGACGGAGTCTTCCTCAACCTCTCCCTCTCTCCTTGCTGGATCAAGGCATGGGAGACGTCATCGGGCTGTACGTGTGTTGAACGCGGAGGTGCCGTCCGTTCGGCACTAGGATCTCCGGTGATTTGGATCACGACGAGTACGACTCCTTCAACCCCGTTCTCTTGAACGCTTCCGCTTAGCGATCTACAAGGGTATGTAGATGCATTCTCTTTCTACTCGTTGCTGGTCTCTCCATAGATAGATCTTGGTGACACGTAGGAAAATTTTGAATTTCTGCTACGTTCCCCAACAGTGGCATCATGAGCTAGGTCTATTGCGTAGATTCTTTGCACGAGTAGAACACAAAGTAGTTGTGGGCGTTGATTTTGTTCAATATGCTTACCGTTACTAGTCCAATCTTGTTTCGACGGTATTGTGGGATGAAGCGGCCCGGACCGACCTTACACGTACTCTTACGTGAGACAGGTTCCATCGATTGACATGCACTTGGTGCATAAGGTGGCTAGCGGGTGCCAGTCTCTCCCACTTTAGTCGGAACGGATTCGATGAAAAGGGTCCTTATGAAGGGTAAATAGCAATTGGCATATCACGTTGTGGTGTTGCGTAGGTAAGAAACGTTCTTGCTAGAAACCCATAGCAGCCACGTAAAACATGCAACAACAATTAGAGGACGTCTAACTTGTTTTTGCAGGGTATGCTATGTGATGTGATATGGCCAACAAGAATGTGATGAATGATATGTGATGTACGAGATTGATCATGTTCTTGTAATAGGATTCACGACTTGCATGTCGATGAGTATGACAACCGACAGGAGCCTTAGGAGTTGTCTTTATTTATTGTATGACCTGCGTGTCATTGAACAACGCCATGTAATTACTTTACTTTATTGCTAACCGGTAGCCATAGTAGTAGAAGTAATAAGTTGGCGAGACGACTTCATGGAGACACGATGATGGAGATCATGATGATGGAGATCATGGTGTCATGCCGGTAACGATGATGATCATGGAGCCCCGAAGATGGAGATCAATGGAGCTATATGATATTGGCCATATCATGTCACTACTATATAATTGCATGTGATGTTTATTATGTTTATGCATCTTGTTTACTTAGGACGACGGTAGTAAATAAGATGATCCCTTACACAAATTTCAAGAAGTGTTCTCCCCTAACTGTGCACCGTTGCTACAGTTCGTCGCTTCTAAGCACCACGTGATGATCGGGTGTGATGGATTCTTACATTCACATACAACGGGTGTAAGACAGATTTACACACGCGAAAACACTTAGGGTTAACTTGACGAGCCTAGCATGTACAGACATGGCCTCGGAACACGGAGACCGAAAGGTCGAGCATGAGTCGTATAGTAGATACGATCAACATGAAGATGTTCACCGACGTTGGCTAGTCCGTCTCACGTGATGATCGGACACGGCCTAGTTGACTCGGATCATGTAATCACTTAGATGACCAGAGGGATGTCTATCTAAGTGGGAGTTCATAAGATGAACTTAATTATCTTGAACATAGTCAAAAGACTCTTTGCAAATTATGTCGTAGCTCGCGCTTTAGTTCTACTGTTTAGTTATGTTCCTAGAGAAAATATAGTTGAAAGTTGACAGTAGTGATTATGCGGACAGTAGAAAGCTTATGTCCTTAATGCACCGCTCAGTGTGCTGAACCCCAAACCTCGTCTGTGGATGTTGTGAACATCGAACATACACATTTTGATAACTACGTGATAGTTCAGTTAAACGGTTTAGAGTTGAGGCACCAAAGACGTTTTCGAAACATCGCGGAACATATGAGATGTTTCGAGGGCTGAAATTGGGATTTCAGGCTCGTGCCCACGTTAAGAGGTATAAGACCTCCGACGATTTTCTTAGCCTGCAGACTAAGGAGAAAAGCTCAATTGTTGTGCTTGTGCTCAGATTGTCTGAGTACAACAATCGCTTGAATCGAGTGGGAGTTGATCTTCCAGATGAAATAGTGATGGTTCTCCGAAGTCATTACCACCAAGCTGCTAGAGCTTCGTGATGAACTATGATATATCAGGGACATATATGATGATCCTTGAGATATTCGCGATGTTTGACGCCACGAAAGTAGAAATCAAGAAGGAGCATCAATTGTTGATGGTTGGTGAAACCACTAGTTTCAAGAAGGGCAAGGGCAAGAAGGGATACTTCATGAAACGGCAATTCAGCTGCTGCTCTAGTGAAGAAACCCAAGGTTGAACCCAAACCCGAGACTAAGTGCTTCTGTAATAAGGGGAACAACCACTGGAGCAGAATTACCCTAGATACTTGGTAGATGAGAAGGCTGGCAAAGTCGATATAAGTATATTGGATATACATTATGTTAATGTGTACTTTACTAGTACTCCTAGTAGCACCAGGGTATTAAGATACCGGTTCGGTTGCTAAGTGTTAGTAACTCGAAATAAAAGGCTACGGAATAAACGGAGACTAGCTAAAGGTGAGCTGACGATATATGTTGGAAGTGTTTCCAAGTTTGATGTGATCAAACATCGCACGCTCCCTCTACCATCAAGATTAGTATTGAACCTGAATGGTTTATTGAATCTCGATCGTAGTGATACACATTTTCATTCCAAAAGATATAAGATAGTAATGATAGTACCACTTACTTGTGGCACTGCCATGTAAGTCATATTGGTGTAAAACGCATGAAGAAGCTCCATGTTGATGGATCTTTGGACTCACACATTTTTGAAAAGTTTGAGACATGCGAACCATGTCTATTGGTGTATATACATGAAGAAACTCCATGCGAATGGACCGTTTGAACTCACTTGATCTTGAATCACTTGAGACATGCAAATCATACCACATGGGCAAGATGACTGAAATCCTCGATTTCAGTAAAATGGAACTAGAAAGCAACTTGTGGGAAGAAATACATTTTGATGTATGCAATCCAATAAGTGCTGAGGCATGTAGTGGATATCGTTATGTTCTTACTTCACAGATGATTCGAGTAGTTGTTGAGAATATTTACTTGATGAAACACAAGTCTGAATTATTGAATGGTTCAAGTAATTTCAGAGCGAAGTAGAAGATCATTGTGACAGGAGGATAAAATGTCTATGATATGATCATAGAGATGAATATCTGAGTTACGAGTTTTGGCACACAATTAAGACATTGTGGAAATTGTTTCGCAATAAATACCGCCTGGAACACCATAGTGTGATGGTGTGTCCGAACATCATAGTTGCACCCTATTGGATATGGTGGGTACCATGATGTCTCTTATCGAATTACCACTGTCATTCATGGGTTAGGCATTAGAGACAACCACATTCACTTTAAATAGGGCACCACGTAATTCCGTTGAGATGACACCGTATGAACTATGGTTTAGAGAAACCTAAGTTGTCGTTTCTTAAAGGTTTGGGGCTGCGATGCTTATGTGAAAAAGTTTCAGGATTGATAAGCTCGAACCCAAAGCGGATAAAATGCATCTTCATAGGACACCCAAAACAGTTGGGTATACCTCCTAATTTAGATCCGAAAGCAATATGGATTGTTTCTTGAATCGGGTCCTTTCTCGAGGAAAGATTTCTCTCGAAAGAGTTGAGTGGGAGGATGGTGGAGACTTGATGAGGTTATTGAACCATCACTTCAACAAGTGTGTAGCAGGGCACAGGAAGTTGTTCCTGTGGCACCTACACCAATTGAAGTAGAAGCTTATGATAGTGATCATGAAGTTTCGGATCAAGTCACTACCGTACCTTGTAGGGTGACATGGATACGTACTACTTCAGAGTGGTACAGTAATCCTATCTTGAAGGTCATGTTGCTAGACAACAATGAACCTACGAGCTATGGAGAAGCGATGGTGGGCCCAAATTCCGACAAATGGTTAGAAGCCATAAAGTCCGAGATAGGATCCATGTATCAGAACAAAGCATGGACTTTGGTGGACTTGCCCGATGATCGGCAAGCCATTGAGATAAATGGATCTTTAAGAAGAAGACGGACGTGGACGGTAATGTCACCGTCCATGAAGCTCGACTTGTGGCGAAGAATTTTTCACAAGTTCAAGGAGTTGACTACGATGAGATTTTCTCATCCGTAGCGACGCTTAAAGTCCGTCGGAATCATGTTAGCATTGGCTGCATTTATGAAATCTGGCAGATGGATGTCAAGACAAGTTTCCTTACCAGTTTTTGTAAGGAAAGGTTGTATGTGATACAATCAGAAAAGTTTTGTCAATCCTAAGGATGCTAAAAGGTATGCTAGCTCCAGCGATCCTTCTAAGGACTGGAGTAAGCATCTCGGAGTTGGAATGTACACTTTGATGAGATGATCAAAGATTTTGGGTTTGTACAAAGTTTATGAGAAACTTGTATTTCCAAAGAAGTGAGTGGGAGCACTATAGAATTTCTGATGAGTATATGTTCTTGACATATTGTTGATCAGAAATGATGTAGAATTTCTAGAAAGCATATAGGGTTATTTGAAAGGTGTTTTCAATAGAAAACCTGGATCAAGCTACTTGAACATTGAGCATCAAGATCTATAAGATAGATCAAAATGCTTAATAATACTTTTAAATGAGCACGTACCTTGACATAATCTTGAAGGTGTTCAAGATGAATCAGTCAAAGAAGGAGTTCTTGCCTGAGTTGTAAGGTATGAAGTTAAGACTTAAAGCTCGACCACGGCAGAAGAAAGAGGAAGGACGAAGGTCGTCCCCTATGCTTTTATCATAGGCTCTCTATAGTATGCTATGCTGTGTACCGCACCTGAAGTGTGCCTTGCCATGAGTCAGTCAAGGGGTACAAGAGTGATCCAAGAATGGATCACAGGACAGCGGTCAAAGTTATCCTTAGTAACTAGTGGACTAAGGAATTTTCTCGATTATGGAGGTGGTAAAAGAGTTCGTCGTAAAGGGTTACGTCGATGCAAGCTTAACACCTATCCAGATAGCTCTGAGTAGAGATACCAGATACGTATGATGGAGCAACAATTTAGAATAGCTCCAAGTGGAACAGTTATTTGGAATAGCTCCAAATAGAGCGTGGTAGCTGCATCTAGGAGATGACATAGAGATTTGTAAAGCACACATGGATCTAAAAGGTTCAGACCCGTTGACTATAACCTCTCTCACAAGCATAACATGATCAAACCCAGAACTCATCGAGTGTTAATCACATGGTAAATGTGAACTAGATTATTGACTCTAGTAAACTCTTTGGGTGTTAGTCACATGGGGATGTGACCTTGAGTGTTAATCACATATCGATGTGAGCT
This sequence comes from Triticum dicoccoides, assembly GCF_002162155.2. Lineage (NCBI taxonomy): Eukaryota > Viridiplantae > Streptophyta > Magnoliopsida > Poales > Poaceae > Triticum > Triticum dicoccoides. The sequence goes on along the minus strand of NC_041388.1, from coordinate 564,008,700 downwards.
AGATTATTGACTCTAGTGCAAGTGGGAGACTGTTGGAAATATGCCCTAGAGGCAATAATAAATTAGTTATTATTATATTTCCTTGTTCATGATAATTGTCTTTTATTCATGCTATAACTGTATTATCCGGAAATCGTAATACACGTGTGAATACATAGACCACAATATGTCCCTAGTGAGCCTCTAGTTGACTAGCTCGTTGTGATCAACAGATAGTCATGGTTTCCTGGCTATGGACATTGGATGTCATTGATAACGGGATCACATCATTAGGAGAATGATGTGATGGACAAGACCCAATCCTAAGCATAGCACAAAGATCGTGTAGTTCGTTTGCTAGAGCTTTTCTAATGTCAAGTATCTTTTCCTTAGACCGTGAGATTGTGCAACTCCCGGATACTGTAGGAGTGCTTTGGGTGTACCAAACGTCACAACGTAACTGGGTGGCTATAAAGGTGCATTACAGGTATCTCCGAAAGTGTCTGTTGGGTTGGCACGAATCGAGACTGGGATTTGTCACTCCGTGTAAGCGGAGAGGTATCTCTGGGCCCACTCGGTAGGACATCATCATATGCGCAATGTGACCAAGGAGTTGATCACGGGATGATGTGTTACGGAACGAGTAAAGAGACTTGCCGGTAACGAGATTGAACAAGGTATAAGGATACCGACGATCGAATCTCGGGCAAGTACAATACCGCTAGACAAAGGGAATTGTATACGGGATTGATTAAGTCCTTGACATCGTGGTTCATCCGATGAGATCATCGTGGAACATGTGGGAGCCATCATGGGTATCCAGATCCCGCTGTTGGTTATTGACCGGAGAACGTCTCGGTCATGTCTGCATGTCTCCCGAACCCGTAGGGTCTACACACTTAAGGTTCGATGATGCTAGGGTTATAAAGGAAGTTTGTATGTGGTTACCGAATGTTGTTCGGAGTCCCGGATGAGATCCCGGACGTCACGAGGAGTTCCGGAATGGTCCGGAGGTAAAGATTTATATATGGGAAGTCCTATTTTGGCCACCGGAAAATGTTCGGGATTTTTCGGTATTGTACCAGGAAGGTTCTAGAAGGTTCCGGAGTGGGGCCCACCTGCATGGGGGGACCCACATGAACGTGGGTAGTGGGGGCAAGGCCCCACACCCCTGGTCAAGGCGCACCAAGATCCCCCCTTAGAAGGAATAAGATCATATCCCGAAGGGATAAGATCAAGATCCCTAAAAAGGGGGGATAACAATCGGTGGGGAAGGAAATGATGGGATTTCTTTCCTCCCACCTTGGCCAACGCCCCAATGGACTTGGAGGGCAAGAAACCAGCCCCCTCCACCCCTATATATAGTGGGGAGGCGCATGGGAGCTTCACCCTTGCCCCTGGCGCAGCCCTCCCTCTCCCAAGTGCTCCTCCTCTCTCGCGGTGCTTGGCGAAGCCCTGCAGGATTGCCACGCTCCTCCACCACCACCACGCCGTTGTGCTGCTGCTGGACGGAGTCTTCCTCAACCTCTCCCTCTCTCCTTGCTGGATCAAGGCATGGGAGACGTCACCGGGTTGTACGTGTGTTGAACGCGGAGGTGCCGTCCGTTCGGCACTAGGATCTCCGGTGATTTGGATCACGACGAGTACGACTCCTTCAACCCCGTTCTCTTGAACGCTTCCGCTTAGCGATCTACAAGGGTATGTAGATGCATTCTCTTTCTACTCGTTGCTGGTCTCTCCATAGATAGATCTTGGTGACACGTAGGAAAATTTTGAATTTCTGCTACGTTCCCCAACAGGAGAAACTGACACCCGCCAGCCACCTGTGTGCAAAGCACGTCGGTAGAACCAGTCTCGCGTAAGCGTACGCGTAATGTCGGTCCGGGCCGCTTCATCCAACAATACCGCCGAACCAAAGTATGACATGCTGGTAAGCAGTATGACTTATATCGCCCACAACTCACTTGTGTTCTACTCGTGCATATAACATCAACGCATAAAACCTGGCTCGGATGCCACTGTTGGGGAACGTAGTAATTTCAAAAAAATTCCTACGCACACGCAAGATCATGGTGACGAATAGCAACGAGAGTGGAGAGTGTTGTCCACATACCCTCGTAGACCGTAAGCGGAAGCGTTAGCACAACGCGGTTGATATAGTCGTACGTCTTCACGATCCGACCGATCAAGTACCGAACGCACGGCAACTCCGAGTTCTGCACACATTCAACTCGATGACGTCGCTCGAACTGCGATCCAGCCGAGTGTTGAGGGAGAGTTTCATCAGCACGACGGCGTGGTGACGATGATGATGTTCTACCGACGCAGGGCTTTGCCTAAGCACCGCTACGATATGATCGAGGTGGATTATGGTGGAGGGGGGCACCGCACACGGCTAAGAGACGATCAACTTGTGTCTAGAGGTGCCCCCTGCCCCTGTATATAAAGGAGCAAGGGGTGAGGCGGCTGGCCTAGGAGGAGGGCGCGCCAATGGGGGGAGTGCTACTCCCACCGGGAGTAGGACTCCTCCTTTCCTTGTTGGAGTAGGAGTGAAGGAAAGAGGAGGAGAGGGAGAAGGAAACGGGGGCTGCACCCCTTGTCCAATTCGGACCAGAGGGGGGGCGCAGGCCTCCTTCCTTTTGGCCTATCTCCTTTATTCCCGTATGGCCCAATAAGGTCCATATACTCCCCGGCGAATTCCCGTAACTCTCCGGTACTCCGAAAAATACCCGAATCACTCGGAACCTTTCCGAAGTCCGAATATAGTCGTCCAATATATCAATCTTTACGTCTCGACCATTTCGAGACTCCTCGTCATGTCCCTGATCTCATCCGGGACTCCGAACTCCTTCGGTACTTTAAAACATATAAACTCATAATATAACTGTCATTGTAGCGTTAAGCGTGCGGACCCTATGGGTTCGAGAACTATGTAGACATGACCGAGACACGTCTCCGGTCAATAACCAATAGCGGAACCTGGATGCTCATATTGGCTCCTACATATTCTACGAAGATCTTTATCGGTCGGACCGCATAACAACATACGTTGTTCCTTTTGTCATCGGTATGTTACTTGCCCGAGATTCGATCATCGGCATCTCAATACCTAGTTCAATCTCGTTACCGGCAAGTCTCTTTACTCGTTCCGTAATACATCATCTCGCAACTAACTCATTATTTGCAATGCTTGCAAGGCATAGGTGATGTGCATTACCGAGAGGGCCCAAAGATACCTCTCCAACAATCGGAGTGACAAATCCTAATCTCGAAATACGCCAACCCAACAAGTACCTTCGGAGACACCTGTAGAGCACCTTTATAATCACCCAGTTACATTGTGATGTTTGGTAGCACACAAAGTGTTCCTCCGGTAAACGGGAGTTGCATAATCTCATAGTCATAGGAACATGTATAAGTCATGAAGAAAGCAATAGCAACAAACTAAACGATCAAGTGCTAAGCTAACGGAATGGGTCAAGTCAATCACATCATTCTCCTAATGATGTGATCCCGTTAATCAAATGACAACTCATGTCTATGGTTAGGAAACATAACCATCTTTGATCAACGAGCTAGTCAAGTAGAGGCATACTAGTGACACTCTGTTTGTCTATGTATTCACACATGTATTATGTTTCCGGTTAATACAGTTCTAGCATGAATAATAAACATTTATCATGATATAAAGAAATAAATAATAACTTTATTATTGCCTCTAGGGCATATTTCCTTCAGTGGGCCCCCTGGTGGCCCTCCGGTGACCATCTTATGCTATATGAAGTCTTTCGATGGGAAAAAAATAACAGGCCATCTTCTCGAACGAAACTCCGCCGCCACGAGGCGGAACCTTGGCGGAACCAATCTAGGGCTCTGGCAGAGCTGTTCTGCCAGGGAAACTTCCCTCCCGATGGGGGAAATCATCGCCATCGTCATCACCAACGCTCCTCTCATCGAGAGAGGGCAATCTCCATCAACATCTTCATCAGCACCATCTCCTCACAAAACCCTAGTTCATCTCTTGTATCCAATTCTTGTCTCCAAGTTCGGGATTGGTGCTACTAGGTTGCCAGTAGTGTTAATTACTCATTGTAGTTGATGCTAGTTGGTTTAATTGGTGGAAGATCATATGTTCAGATCCTATATGCACATTAATACCCCTCTGATTATGAACATGTTTATGCTTTATGAGTAGTTACTTTTGTTCCTGAGGATATGGGAGAAGTCTTGCTATTAGTAGTCACTAGTCATCGACCCGTGCAACAGCACGGGCTAGTTATATACTTGGCAACATAGTAGTGTTTTTTCAAGTAAAACTTCCATTATATGGGATGTTTGCTCATGTCATCATATACCCAGCTAAATTTTCATTTGTTCAAAAGCTTGATGGTGTTATTTTGTTACCCCCATATAAGATGGCTATTTTATTTGACATGTGCTGAAAGCTCATGCAGAAACGAAAATACAAAGAATTTTTCACATTGTTAACTCTCCTAAATAAATTGATGTGCGGAGCACAAAAGGGAAATCATCCAGAAAAGTTATACACGGTGTACAGCACAAACACATTTCTGAAAGGTTGTACACACGATGAGTCTCTGTATTTTTCATCTAAAAAAATTGACTTAAGAACAATTTTGTACCTATAGCAGCTTCTGTACCAACTAACTATACAAAATAAAGGCCAGCAAAATATATTTACAATTATCAAAACCTTTTCTACAAACTATAATCTTCAGCAAATATTTGTATCATAAGTTCGTTAACCCCAGAGACTGATTATTTTTCTCATCCCAAATATTAGGTAGAAGTACTATCAAATACTCAAATTATTATAGAGATAAGACATATCGTAGTGGTTGCTGGTCTGATGAGTTCCACACCACATTATAAACTATAAAACAAAACTGGATTATATAGTATTGAAGGAAGAGATCTGCAGATGACTTAAAACATAAATGTAATTTGAGAATCATTTTCTCTCTCTTCCACTCGTACCCAAACGTGTATCCATTTCTATTAGAAGGAGAAACAAAACTTTGGCGCATTCGGCCTTCCTTTCTAAACCGGGATATAACATTGTAAACAAAACATACAAACGTACCAACATGCCACTTCTGCTGATGTAAAATGTAGCAATAGATTCTATTGACTGGCTGCTACATATTCTAGTTCTGTGTTGTGATGTTAATGATTATGGCCTGGAATCAAATGGTCATTTGTCTACCAAATTATTCAACAATAATTACATGATATGGATAAAAGAGAAGAAAAATGAGCAGTTCCATACTTAATGACAAAATATATTTACATTTGATTCTAGTGTAGGAACATGATTTGTAGGACAAAAGAGGCAACAACACATGTACATTATAATAGAGGCTAGATAGTTTCTTCATGAACAAATATACCTAACTTTATCTAAGAAAATAGCACCCTTTGCGCCAAAGAATACTATTTTCATTCATTCTAAGTGACAGTGCCGCTTATACATGCTAGCAGTTTTTTTGACACAAACACCTGTGTCTAAGTCTGAAGAAGCTAAAACAAAAATGCTGACTAAGCTCTGCTCATAGACACATGGGCAGATTGCAGGAGAACCTCTTGCAGTTTTTCCAAGTGGAAGATGACATGTACATTAATGCACTGCTTTAATCTTGATAGACTCACCATGTTCCCGCTCTGTACCTTTTCATGCAAGCAGCGCAAGTTCACAGACATACATAAGATCAAAAACAATTTTCGAACCTTGTTGAATATGCGAACAAACTATTTTGTAATCCTTCTTCGGTATACTGCGCTAATGCGAGCCTCATCTCCAAGATTTGAGCAGTCACCTAATTCACAGATAAATAAAAAAACGGGTGGGCAACGATCTGTGTTGGCAACAACTACAATTGAACTTACACAAATGGCATTTGTGTTTCGCAAAAAAAATGGCATTTGTTAACTCGAACCCTACAGGGGGCTCATCTAAGATCATCGAGAGTGATGTCGGAGCCGAGTAGAGTACACAACAAACAATGAGGTGGAGTAATACTCGCTCTCCCAGCCAACGGAAGGTTAACCACTGCGCCACATAGCTGGGCCAAATCCGTTTTCTGCCAGCTGCCTCACATCAGGACGGGCGTTTACGGCTTGGTACAGAATTTGTACCTGGCAAAAAGCAAAGTTCGTTGAAGCAATATTGATTGATAATATCTATCTTAAGTAGCACGATACAGATATTACCTTCAAATTAATCCATCGTAACTTAAACATGTCTTATATTCTTGAATGCAACCTCACCGATCAAACATGATGAACTTCAATAAAATTTAGTCATTGACGCCACGGAACAGAAACTGAACCTGAATAGTTTGCAGCACTTTGTTGACTCCTAAACATTGATTTACTACTAATTTGGTACTTATAGATGGAAAATTGTACCTGTCCAGGCACAATATATAGGAAAAGTGGAAAATAACTTGGTTGCATCAGCATAGTACATAGTACAATTAATACTGGAGTTAAAACTATCAATTTTGGCACACAATTTTAATTTGTAGCTCCTGTCAGTGCCCCTTGGTTCGTATAAACAACCAATTTATGTTAAAATAACAGTATGGGGATTAACCACATTAATAGATCAGAAGTCCTGATGAATAAATAATACACCATATTTCAAAGGAATTCATCAGTAAATCTACTCGTAGGCCCGTAGGAACTAATATTAGATAACAGAAAATCACTTTGCCAAATACCTGACCAGGAGAACAACGACCCATCGAACAGGAAACTATTCATGACCACGGCGTCTAGGGCCGCTGCAGTAGTGCATCGTGATATGAGATTGTTGGACTTGTCATACTCGTATAATAGTGCCGCTCACAATGTAACGTTACAACATGGGACCTCAGGCTACTGCACGTAGTGCATCAACTTTAGATGACAGAGTCTAGGGCCTGCGCATGCAGTTCACCGTGATCCAACTTTGTTGTCATAACCATGGCCGCATCACTCTGAAACATTATAATATGGGACCTTGGGTTACTCCACGTAGTGCATCTTGAGATGTTCAACTTCAAATCGAGGACGACATGCTTCGCCCAAGATGCCGCGGTGAAGCCAACCCATCTGTTCACATGATCAAATGATCGTGCTTCTTCACCATGGTTTTGACGTTGTCAATAGGACTGTCCAGGTCACATAATGAAAGTCTGGGATTATGAAAGCAAAGATTGGGTGATATGTCCATCGATCCTTCCATTGAGAAGAAAGTACGCTTGTCTATGGAGCTTCTTTCTGTCTGAGTTGTGCTATGTATCAGAGGGTGGCTCGTGTGGGCTCATGGATGGTTGTATGAGGAGGAGCGGAAGGGAAGGTCTTGCAGGTGAGGAAGAGGATGCATCTCTGTTGCCTTGAGCGTCGGGCCAGAGAAGATGCATCTACAACTGCCTCACGTTGGAGATTATACATACAATCGTATCCTTTGAGGACTCTTTTTTTTTTGCAGGTGTATCTTTTCAGGACTCTAAACTACAATTACCATGGGTTTGAGATCTGAAGGTTAAATTTAGATGTTAGATACATTTATAGTTTTTTTAAATCAAGATACATCTATAGCTGCCTCACGTTGGAGATTACGCACACATAAAATCATGTCCTTCTACTCTCTTTTTTGCGGATGTATATTTTTAGGACTCTAAACCCCACTTATTTCATCTGGACCGTAGGCTTGAGATATGAAGATTAAATTTACGTGATTAATGAGAATTAACGTGGAATCTCCATTGGTGCTTCTGATTAGTAAATATAAGATGTGAATTTGGTATTCATTCGATATTTCGATGAGATGTATGTTGTCTCTCCTCTAGTGGTGTTATGTGAACGTCGACTACATGACACTTCACTCTTTTTGGGTCTAGAGGAATGCATTGGGAAGTACTAAGTAGATGATGGGTTGCTAGAGTGACAGAAGCTTAAACCCTAGTTTATGCATTGCTTCGTAAGGGGCTGATTTGGATCCATATGTTTCATGCTATGGTTAGGTTTACCTTAATACTTTTGTTGTAGTTGCGGATGCTTGCAATAGAGGTTAATCATAAGTGGGATGCTTGTTCAAGTAAGAACAACACCCAAGCACCGGTCCACCCACATACCAAATTATCAAAGTACCGAATGCGAATCATATGAACTGATGAAAACTAGCTTGACGATATTCCCATGTGTCCTCGGGAGCGCTTTTATCTATATAAGAGTTTGTCCAAGCTTGTCCTTTGCTACAAAAAGGATTGGGCCACCTTGCTGCACTTTATTTACTTTTATTACTTGTTGCTCGTTACAAATTATCCTATCACAAAACTATCTGTTACCACTTGTTTCAGTACTTGCAGAGAATACCTTGCTGGAAACCGCTTATCATTTCCTTCTGCTCCTCGTTGGGTTCGACACTCTTACTTATCGAAAGGACTACGATAGATCCCCTATACTTGTGGGTCATCAAGACTCTTTTCTGGCGCCGTTGCCGGGGAGTGATGCGCCTTTGGTAGGTGGAATTTGGTAAGGAAAAATTTATATAGTGTGCTGAAATTTATTGTCACTTGTTACTATGGAAAGTAATCCTCTGAGGGGCTTGTTCGGGGTATCTTCACCCCGACCAGTAGAACAAAGAGTTGCTCCTCAACCTACTCAACCTACTGAAAATGAAAATGTCTGCTTTGAAATTCCTTCGGGTATGATAGAAAAACTGCTAGCTAATACTTTTTTAGGAGATAGAACAAAACATCTAGATGAGCACCTAATATATGTGGATGAAGTTTGTGGATTATTTAAGCTTGCAGGTGTACCTGGAGATGTTGTTAAGAAGAAGGTCTTCCCTTTATCTTTGAAGGGAGATGCATCGACATGGTATAGGCTATATGATGATATAGGGTCTTGGAATTACAAACGATTGAAATTGGAATTTCATCAGAAGTTTTATCCTATGCATCTTGTTCATCGTGATCGCAATTACATATATAATTTTTGGCCTCGCGAAGGAGAAAGCATCGCTCAAGCTTGGAGGAGGCTTAAATCAATGTTATATTCATGCCCCAATCATGAGTTCTCAAGAAAAATGATTATTCAAAATTTCTATGCTCGGCTTTCTGATAACAATCGCACCATGTTTGATACTTCTTGTGCTGGCTCTTTTATGATGAAGACTATTGAATTCAAATGAGATTTATTGGAAAGAATTAAACGCAACTCTAAAGATTGAGACCTCGACAAAGGTAAGGAGTCAGGTATAACACCTAGTTTTGATTGTGTTAAATCTTTTATGGATACCGATATTTTTCGTAAATTTAACACTAAATATGGACTTGACTCTGAGATAGTAGCTTCTTTCTGTGAATCTTTTGCTACTTATGTTGATCTCCCCAAGGAGAAATGGTTTAAATATCATCCTCCCATAGAAGTAAAAGTAGTTGCACCTATTAAAGTTGAAGAAAAGATTGTCACTTATAATGATCCAATTGTTCCTACTTCTTATGTTGAGAAACCACCTATCCCTATTAGGATAAAGGATCATGCTAAAGCTTCAACTGTAGTTTGTAAAAGCAATATTAAAACATATATAGCTCCTGAGCAAGCTAAAGTTGAACCTAATATTTCTATTGTTAAAGATCTCTTGTCTGATAATATTGATGGGCATGTTATTTATTTCTGTGATGAAACTGCTAGAATTGCTAAACCCTGTGCTAAAGATAAACCTAGACCTGTGGTAGGCATGCCTGTTATTTCTGTTAAAATAGGAGATCATTGTTATCATGGCTTATGTGATATGGGTGCTAGTGCTAGTGCAATACCTATTAGCCTATATAGAGAAATTATGCATGATATTGCACCTGTTGAGTTAGAAGATATTGATGTCACAATTAAACTTGCCAATAGAGATACTGTTTCACCAATGGGAATTGTTAGATATGTTGAAGTCTTGTGTGGGAAAACTAAATATCCTGCTGATTTTCTTGTTCTTGGTTCCCCACAAGATAGCTTTTGTCCCATTATATTTGGTAGAACCTTCTTAAACACTATTAATGCTACCATAGATTGCAAAAGAGATGTTGTTACTATCGGTTTAGATGATATGACTCATGAATTTAATTTTTCTAAATTTAGTAGATAACACTGTGAAGAAGAATTACCTAGTAAGGATGAAATTATTGGTCTTGCTTCTATTGCCGTACCTCCTAGTGATCCTTTTTAGAACAATATTTGCTAGACCATGAAAATGATATGTTTATGAATGAAAGAAGGGAATTAGATGAAGTATTCTTTAAACAAGAACCTATTCTGAAAAACAATTTACCTATTGAAATCCTAGGGGATCCTCCTCCACCCAAGGGTGATCCCGTGTTTGAGCTTAAACCGTTACCTGATACTCTTAAATATGCTTATCTTGATGAGAAAAAGATATATCCTGTTATTATTAGTGCTAACCTTTCAGAGCATGAGGAAGAGAGATTATTGAAAACTCTGAAGAAGAACCGTGCTGCTATTGGGTATACTCTTGATGATCTTAAGGGCATTAGTCCCACTCTATGTTAACATAAAATTAATTTGGAAGAAGACGCTAAACCAGTTCGTGACCATCAACGCCGACTGAATCCTAAAATGAAAGAAGTGGTAAGAAAGGAAATAATAAAGCTCCTTGAGGCAGGTATAATCTATCTCGTTGCTGATAGTCACTGGGTAAGCCCTGTCCATTGTGTCCCTAAGAAGGGAGGTATTACTGTTGTTCCTAATGATAAAGATGAATTGATCCCTCAAAGAATTATTACAGGTTATAGGATGGCAATTGATTTCCGCAAATTAAATAAGGCTACTAAAAAGGATCATTACCCCTTACCTTTTATCGATCAAATGCTAGAAAGATTATCTAAACATACACATTTTTGCTTTCTAGATGGTTATTCTGGTTTCTCTGAAATACCTGTGTCAGCCAAAGGTCAATCAAAGACTACTTTTACATGCCCTTTTGGTACTTTTGCTTATAGATGTATGCCTTTTGGTTTATGTAATGCACCTACTACCTTTCAAAGATGCATGATGGCTATATTCTATGACTTCTGTGAAAAGATTTGTGAGGTTTTCATGGACGACTTTTCCGTCTATGGATCTTCTTTTGATGATTGCTTGAGCAACCTTGATCGAGTTTTGCAGAGATGTGAAGAAACTAATCTTGCCTTGAATTGGGAAAAGTTACACTTCATGGTTAATGAAGGTATTGTCTTGGGGCATAAAGTTTCGGAAAGAGGTATTGAAGTTGATAAAGCCAGAGTTGATGCTATTGAGAAGATGCCATGTCCGAAGGACATCAAAGGTATACGAAGTTTCCTTGGTCATGCCGGTTTTATAGGAGGTTTATTAAGGACTTCTCAAAAATCTCTCGGGCTCTGACTAATTTATTACAAAAATGTATACCATTTGTTTTTGATGATGATTGTGTAGAAGCATTTGAAGTACTTAAGAAAGCATTGATCTCTGCACCTATTGTTTAGCCACCTGATTGGAATTTACCGTTTGAAATTATGTGTGATGCAAGTGATTATGTTGTAGGTGTTGTTCTAGGACAAAGAGTTGATAAGAAATTAAATGTTATCCAATATGCTAGCAAAACTCTAGACAATGCTCAAAGAAATTATGCTACTACTGAAAAAGAATTCTTAGCGGTTGTATTTGCTTGTGATAAATTCAGACCTTATATTGTTGATTCTAAAGTAACTATTCACACTGATCATGCTGCTATTAAATATCTTATGGAAAAGAAAGATGCTAAACCTAGACTTATTAGATGGGTTCTCTTGCTACAAGAATTTGACTTACATATTGTTGATAGAAAGGGAGCTGAGAACCCTGTTGCAGACAACTTGTCTAGGTTAGAAAATGTGCTTGATGACCCACTTCCTATTGATGATAGCTTTCCTGATGAGCAATTAAATTTCATAAATGCTTCTCATACTGCTCCATGGTATGCTGATTATGCTAATTACATTGTTGCTAAGTTTATACCACCTAGTTTCACATACCAGCAAAAGAAAAATTTCTTCTATGATTTGAGGCATTACTTTTGAGATGACCCACATCTTTATAAAGAAGGAGTAGATGGTGTTATTAGACGTTGTGTACCTGAGCATGAACAGGAACATATCCTACGCAAGTGTCACTCCGAAGCTTATGGAGGACACCATGCTGGAGATAGGACTGCACATAAGGTATTGCAATCTGGTTTTTATTGGCCTACTCTCTTCAAGGATGCCCGTAAGTTTGTCTTATCTTGTGATGAATGTTAAAGAATTGGTAATATTAGTATACGTCAAGAAATGCCCATGAATTATTCACTTGTTATTAAACCATTTGATGTTTGGGGCTTTGACTATATGGGACCCTTTCCTTCCTCTAATGGGTATACACATATTTTAGTTGTTGTTGATTACGTTACTAAGTGGGTAGAAGCTATTCCAACTAGTAGTGCTGGTCATAACACTTCTATTAAAATGCTTAAAAAAGTTATTTTTCCAAAATTTGGAGTCCCTAGATATTTAATGACTGATGGTGGACCACATTTCATTCATGGTGCTTTCCGTAAAATGCTTGCTAAATATGATGTTAATCATAGAATTGCATCTCCTTATCACACTCAGTCTAGTGGTCAAGTAGAATTGAGTAATAGAGAACTCAAATTAATTTTGCAAAAGACTGTCAATAGATCCAGAAAGAATTGGTCCAAGAAACTTGATGATGCATTATGGGCCTATAGAACTGCATATAAAAATCCTATGGGTATGTCTCCGTATAAAATGGTTTATGGAAAAGCATGTCACTTACCTCTCGAACTAGAACACACGGCTTATTGGGATATTAAAGAACTCAATTATGATTTTAAACTTGTCGGTGAGAAGAGGCTATTTGATATTAGTGTTGGGGAACGTAGCAGAAATTCAAAATTTTCTACGCATCACCAAGATCAATCTATGGAGTAATCTAGCAACGAGGGGAAGGAGAGTGCATCTACATACCCTTGTAGATCGCTAAGCGGAAGCGTTCAAGTGAACGGGGTTGTTGGAGTCGTACTCGTCGTGATCCAAATCACCGATGATCCTAGTGCCGAACAGACGGCACCTCCGTGTTCAACACACGTACAGCCCGGTGACGTCTCCTACGCCTTGATCCAGCAAGGGGAGAAGGAGAGGTTGGGGTAGACTCCATCCAGCAGCAGCACGATGGCGTGGTGGTGGTGGAGGAGCGTGGTACTCCAGCAGGGCTTCGCCAAGCACCGCAAGAGACGAGGAGGGAGAGGGGTAGGGCTGCGCCAAGTAGGAGATTGAATCGTGTCTATGGTAGCCCAAAACCTGAAGTATATATAGGGGGAGGGGAAGGGCTGCACCCCCACCTAGGTTTCCACCCCTAGGGGTGCAGGCCAGCCCTAGATCCCATCTAGGGGGGCCAAGGGGGGAGAGAGGGGGGCGCACCACTAGGTGGGCCTTAGGCCCATCTGAGCCTCGGGTTTGCCCCTTTCCACTCTCCCTTGCGCCTTGGGCCTTGGTGGGGGGGGCACCAGCCCACCAGGGGCTGGTCCCCTCCCACACTTGGCCCATGCAGCCCTCCGGGGCTGGTGGCCCCACTTGGTGGACCACCGGGACCCTCCCGGTGGTCCCGGTACATTACCGATAAAACCCGAAACTTTTCTGGCGACCAAAACAGGACTTCCCATATATAAATCTTTACCTCCGGACCATTACGGAACTCCTCATGACGTCCGGGATCTCATCCGGGACTCTGAACAACATTTGGTAACCACGTATATCTATTCCCTATAACCCTAGCGTCATCGAACCTTAAGTGTGTAGACCCTACGGGTTCGGGAACCATGCAGACATGACCGAGATAACTCTCCGGTCAATAACCAACAGTGGGATCTGGATACCCATGTTGGCTCCCACATGTTCCACGATGATATCATCGGATGAACCACGATGTCGAGGATTCAATCAATCCCGTATGCAATTCCCATTGTCTAGCGGTATGATACTTGCCCGAGATTCGATCGTCGGTATCCCGATACCTTGTTCAATCTCGTTACCGGCAAGTCTCTTTACTCGTTCCGTAACACATCATCCCGTGATCAACTCCTTGATCATATTGTGCACATTATGATGATGTCCTATCGAGTGGGCCCAAAGATACCTCTCCATCACACGGAGTGACAAATCCCAATCTCGATTCGTGCCAACCCAACAGACACTTTCGGAGATACCTGTAGTGTACCTTTATAGCCACCCAGTTACGTTGTGACGTTTGGCACACCCAAAGCATTCCTACGGTATCCGGGAGTTGCACAATCTCATGGTCTAAGGAAATGATACTTGACATTATAAAAGCTTTAGCATACGAACTACACGATCTTGTGCTAGGCTTAGGATTGGGTCTTGTCCATCACATCATTCTCCTAATGATGTGATCCCGTTATCAACGACATCCAATGTCCATGGTCAGGAAACCGTAACCATCTATTGATCAACGAGCCAGTCAACTAGAGGCTTACTAGGGACATGGTGTTGTCTATGTATCCAGACATGTATCTGAGTTTCCTATCAATACAATTCTAGCATGGATAATAAACGATTATCATGAACAAGGAAATATAATAATAACCAATTTATTATTGCCTCTAGGGCATATTTCCAATAGTCTCCCACTTGCACTAGAGTCAATAATCCAGTTCACATCGATATGTGATTAACACTCAAGGTCACATCCCCATGTGACTAACACCCAAGAGTTCTGGGTTTGATCATGTTATGCTTGTGAGAGAGGTTTCAGTCAACGGGTCTGCAGCATTCAGATCCGTATGTACTTCGCAAATTTCTATGTCATCTTGTAGATGCAACTACTACGCTACATTTGGAGCCATTTCAAATAACTGTTCTACTTGGAGCTATTCTAAATTGTTGCTCCATTATACGTATCCGGTATCTCTACTCAGAGCTATCCGGATAGGTGTTAAGCTTGCATCGACGTAACTCTTTACGTCTAACTCTTTATCACCTCCATAACCGAGAAACATATCCTTATTCCTCTGAGGATAATTTAGACCGCTATCTTGTGATCCACTCCTAGATCACCTTTGTACCTTCTTGCCAAATATGTGGCAAGGCACACATCAGGTGTGGTACTCAGCATGGCATACCGTATGGAGCCTATGACAAAAGCATAGGGGACGACGTTCGTCCATCCTCTTTCTTCTGTCGTGGTCGAGCTTTAAGTCTTAACTTCATAGCTTACAACTCAGGCAAGAACTCCTTCTTTGACTGATCCATCTTGAACACCTTCAAGATCATGTCAATGTATGTGCTCATTTGAAAGTACCATTAAGCGTTTTGATCTATCCATATAGATCTTGATGCTCAATGTTCAAGTAGCTTAATCCAGGCTTTCCATTGAAAAACACTTTCCAAATAACCCTATATGCTTTCCAGAAATTCTACGTCATTTCTGATCAACAATATGTCAACAACATATACTCATCAGAAATTCTATAGTGCTCCCACTCACTTCTTTGGAAATACAAGTTTCTCATAAACTTTGTATACACCCAAAATCTTTGATCATCTCATCAAAGCATACATTCCAACTCCGAGATGCTTACTCCAGTCCTTAGAAGGATTGCCGGAGCTTTGCATACTTGTTAGCGTCTTTCAGGATTGACAAAACCTTCCGGTTGTATCACATACAACCTTTCCTTAAGAAAATCATCGAGGAAACAATGTTTTGACATCCTATCTGCAAGATTTCATAAATAATGCAGTAATCGCTAATATAATTCCAACAGACTCTTAGCATCGCTACGAGTGAGAAAGTCTCATCGTAGTCAACTCCTTGAACTTGTCGGAAAACATCTTAATGACAAGTCGAGCTTTTTTAATGGTGATACTTACCATCATTGTCCGTCTTCCTTTTAAAATCCATAT
Source organism: Triticum dicoccoides (assembly GCF_002162155.2). Taxonomy (NCBI): domain Eukaryota; kingdom Viridiplantae; phylum Streptophyta; class Magnoliopsida; order Poales; family Poaceae; genus Triticum; species Triticum dicoccoides. The sequence goes on along the minus strand of NC_041388.1, from coordinate 563,992,726 downwards.
GTACCTAACAGCCTTACGACCATCAAGTAGTTCTTCCAAAGTCTACACTTTGTTTTCATATATGGATCCTCTCTCGGATTATATGGCCTCGAGCCATTTTGGAATCCAGGCCCACCATCGCTTCTCCATAGCTCGTAGGTTCATTCTTGTCTAGCAACATGACTTCCAAGACAGGATTACGCACCATTCTGAAGTAGTACGCATCCTTGTCATCCCACGAGGTTTGGTAGTGACTTGATCTAAAGTTTCATGATCACCATCATAAGCTTCCACTTCAATTGGTGTAGGTGCCGCAGGAACAACTCCCTGTGCCCTGCCACACACTAGTTGAAGAGACGGTTCAATAACCTCATCAAGTCTCCACCATCCTCCCACTCAATTCTTTCGAGAGAAACTTTTCCTCGGGAAAGGACCCGATTCTAGAAACAATCTCTTATTGCTTTCGGATCTGAGACAGGAGGTACACCCAACTGTTTTGGGTGTCCTATGAAGATGCATTTATCCGCTTTGGGTTCGAGCTTGTCAGCCTGAAACTTTTCACATAAGCGTCGCAGCCCCAAACCTTTTAACAAATGACAGCTTAGGTTTCTCTAAACCATAGTTCATACGGTGTCATCTCATTGGAATTACGTGGTGCCCTATTTAAAGTGAATGTGTTTGTCTCTAATGCCTAACCCATAAACTATCATGGTAATTCGATAAGAGACATCATGGTATGCATCATATCCAATAGGGTGCAGTTATGATGTTCGCACACACCATCATACTATGGTGTTTCAGGCTGTATTAGTTGTGAAACAATTTCCACAATGTCTTAATTCTGTGCCAAACTCGTAATTCAGATATTCATCTCTATGATCATATCATAGATATTTTATCCTCTTGTCACGACGATCTCTCACCTTCACCCTGAAATTACTTGAACCTTTCAATAATTCAGACTCGTGATTCATCAAGTAAATATACTCAACATCTACTCAAATCATCTGTGAAGTAAGAACATAACGATATCCACTACACGCCTCAGCACTCATTGGACTGCACACATCAAAATGTATTACTTCCAACAAGTTGCTTTCTAGTTCCATTTTACTGAAAACGAGGCTTTCAGTCATCTTGCCCATGTGGTATGATTTGCATGTCTCAAGTGATTCAAAATCAAGTGAGTCCAAACGGTCCATTTGCATGGAGTTTCTTCATGCATATACACCAATAGACATGGTTCGCATGTCTCAAACTTTTCAAAAACGAGTGAGCCCAAAGATCCATCAACATGGAGCTTCTTCATGCGTTTTATACCGATATGACTTACGTGGCAGTGCCACAAGTAGGTGGTACTATCATACTATCTTTTGGCATGAACATGTGTATCACTATGATCGAGATTCAATAAACCATTCATTTTAGGTGCAAGACCATTGAAGGTATTATTCAAATAAACAGAGTAACCATTATTCTCCTTAAATGAATAACCGTATTGCGATAGACATAATCCAATCATGTCTATGCTCAATGCAAACACCAATCTCGATGGTAGAGGGAGCGTGTGATGCTTGATCACATTAAGCTTGGGAAAAACTTCCAACACATATCGCCAGCTCACCTTTAGCTAGTCTCCGTTTACTCCGCAGCCTTTTATTTCGAGTTTACTAACACTTAGCAACCGAACTGGTATCTAATACCATGGTGCTACTAGGAGTACTAGTAAAGTACACATTAACATAATGTATATCCAATATACTTCTATCGACCTTGCCAGGCTTCTCATCTACCAAGTATCTAGGGTAATTCTGCTCCAGTGGCTGTTCCCCTTATTACAGAAGCACTTAGTCTCGGGTTTGGGTTCAACCTTGGGTTTCTTCACTAGAGCAGCAACTAATTTGCCATTTCATGAAGTATCCCTTCTTACCCTTGCCCTTCTTGAAACTAGTGGTTTCACCAACCATCAACTATTGATGCTCCTTCTTGATTTCTACTTTTGTGGTGTCAAACATCGCGAATATCTCAAGGATCATCATGTATGTCCCTGATATATTATAGTTCATCACAAAGCTCTAGCAGCTTTGTGGTAATGTGTTCGGAGAAACATCACTATCTCATATGGAAGATCAACTCCCACTCGATTCAAATGATTGTTGTACTCAGACAATCTGAGCACAAGCTCAACAATTGAGCTTTTCTCCCTTAGTTTGCAGGCTAAGAAAATCGTCGGAGGTCTTATACCTCTTGACGTGGGCACGAGCCTGAAATCCCAATTTCAGCCCTCGAAACATCTCATATGTTTTGCGACGTTTCAAAAACGTCTTCGGTGCCTCAACTCTAAAACGTTTAACTGAACTATCACGTAGTTATCAAAATGTGCATGTCAGATGTTCGCAACATCCACAGATGATGTTCGAGGTCCAGCACACTGAGCGGTGCATTAAGGACACAAGCCTTCTATGAAGCAATGAGGACAATCCTCAGTTTACGGATCTAGTTCGCATAATTGCTACTATCAACTTTCAACTAAATTTTCTCCAAGAACATATCCAAATAGTAGAACTAAAGTGCGAGCCACGACATAATTTGCGAAGACCTTTTTGACTATGTTCAGGATAATTAAGTTCATCTTATGAACTCCCACTCAGATAGACATCCCTCTAGTCATCTAAGTGATTACATGATCCGAGTCAACTAGGCCGTGTCTGATCATCACGTGAGACGGACTAGTCAACATCGGTGAACATCTTCATGTTGATCGTATCTTCTATACGACTCATGTTTGACCTTTCGGTCTTCTGTGTTTCGAGGCCATGTCTGTACATGCTAGGCTCGTCAAGTCAACCTAAGTGTTTGCATATGTAAATCTGTCTTACACCCGTTGTATGTGAACGTTGGAATCTATCATACCCGATCATCACGTGGTGCTTCGAAACAATGAACTGTCGCAACGGTGCACAGTTAGGGGGAACACTTTCTTGAAATTATTATGAGGGATCATCTTATTTACTACCGTCGTTCTAAGTAAACAAGATGTAAAAACATGATAAAAATCACATGCAATCAAATAATAGTGACATGATATGGCCAATATCATATAGCTCCTTTGATATCCATCTTGGGGCTCCATGATCATCTTGTCACCGGCATGACACCATGATCTCCATCATCATGATCTCCATCATCGTATCTCCATGAAGTTGCTCGCCAACTATTACTACTACTACTATGGCTAACACGTTTAGCAATAAAGTAAAGTAATTTACATGGCGTTTCTCAATGACACGCAGGTCATACAAAAAATAAAGACAACTCCTATGGCTCCTGCCGGTTGTCATACTCATCGACATGCAAGTCGTGATTCCTATTACAAGAACATGATCTCATACATCACATATATATATATCATTCATCACATCCTTTGGCCATATCACATCACAAAACACTTGCTGCAAAAACAAGTTAGACGTCCTCTAATTGTTATTGTAAGTTTTTACATGGCTGCTATAGGTTTCTAGCAAGAACGTTTCTTACCTACGCCAAAACCACAACGTGAATTGCCAATTTCTATTTATCCTTCATAAGAACCCTGTTCATCAAATCCGATCCGACTAAAGTGGGAGAGACAGACACCCGCCAGCCACCTTGTGCAACTAGTGCATGTCAGTTGGTGGAACCGGTCTCACGTAAGCGTACGTGTAAGGTTGGTCCGGGCAGCTTCATCCCACGATGCCGCCGAATCAAGATAAGACTAGTAACGGCAAGATAATTGACAATATCGACGCCCACAACTACTTTGTGTTCTACTCATGCATAGTAACTATGCATAGACCTAGCTCTGATACCACTGTTGGGGAACGTAGCAGAAATTCAAAATTTTCTATGCATCACCAAGATCAATCTATGGAGTAATCTAGCAACGAGGGGAAGGAGAGTGCATCTACATACCCTTGTAGATCGCTAAGCGGAAGCGTTCAAGTGAACGGGGTTGATGGAGTCGTACTCGTCGTGATCCAAATCATCGATGATCCTAGTGCCGAACGGACGGCACCTCCGTGTTCAACACACATACAACCCGGTGACGTCTCCTACGCCTTGATCCAGCAAGGGGAGAAGGAGAGGTTGGGGGTAGACTCCATCCAGCAGCAGCACGACGGCATGGTAGTGGTGGAGGAGCGTGGTACTCCAGCAGGGCTTCGCCAAGCACCGCAAGAGACGAGGAGGGAGAGGGGTAGGGCTGCGCCAAGAAGGAGATTGAATCGTGTCTATGGCAGCCCAAAACCTCAAGTATATATAGGGGGTGGGGAGGGGCTGCGCCCCCACCTAGGTTTCCACCCCTAGGG
>NC_041388.1:563964610-563988156 GCF_002162155.2 Triticum dicoccoides | reverse complement strand
AAGGGGGGAGAGAGGGGGGCGCACCACTAGGTGGGCCTTAGGCCCATCTGAGCCTCGGGTTTGCCCCCTTCCACTCTCCCTTGCGCCTTGGGCCTTGGTGGGGGGGGGGGCGCACCAGCCCACCAGGGGCTGGTCCCCTCCCACACTTGGCCCATGCAGCCCTCCGGGGCTGGTGGCCCCACTTGGTGGACCACCGGGACCCTCCCGGTGGTCCCGGTACATTACCGATAAAACCCGAAAATTTTCCGGCGACCAAAACAGGACTTCCCATATATAAATCTTTACCTCCGGACCATTCCGGAACTCCTCGTGATGTCCGGGATCTTATCCGGGACTCCAAACAACATTTGGTAACCACATATATCTATTCCCTATAACCCTAGCGTCATCGAACCTTAAGTGTGTAGACCCTACGGGTTCGGGAACCATGCAGACATGACCGAGATAACTCTCCGGTCAATAACCAACAGCGGGATCTGGATACCCATGTTGGCTCCCACATGTTCCACGATGATCTCATCGGATGAACCACGATGTCGAGGATTCAATCAATCCCGTATGCAATTCCCTTTGTCTAGCGGTATGATACTTGCCCGAGATTCGATCGTCGGTATCCCGATACCTTGTTCAATCTCGTTACCGGCAAGTCTCTTTACTCATTCCGTAACACATCATCCCGTGATCAACTCCTTGATCACATTGTGCACATTATGATGATGTCCTATCGAGTGGGCCCAGAGATACCTCTCCATCACACGGAGTGACAAATCCTAGTCTCGATTCATGCCAACCCAACAGACACTTTCGGAGATACCTGTAGTGTACCTTTATAGCCACCCAGTTACGTTGTGACGTTTGGCACACCCAAAGCATTCCTACGGTATCCGGGAGTTGCACAATCTCATGGTCTAAGGAAATGATACTTGACATTAGAAAAGCTTTAGCATACGAACTTCACGATCTTGTGCTAGGCTTAGGATTGGGTCTTGTCCATCACATCATTCTCCTAATGATGTGATCCCATTATCAACGATATCCAATGTCCATGGTCAGGAAACCGTAACCATCTATTGATCAACGAGCCAGTCAACTAGAGGCTTACTAGGGACATGGTGTTGTCTATGTATCCAGACATGTATCTGAGTTTCCTATCAATACAGTTCTAGCATGGATAATAAACGATTATCATGAACAAGGAAATATAATAATAACCAATTTATTATTGCCTCTAGGGCATATTTCCAACAATTAGCTCACTTGATGAATGGGGAACCCAAGCCTATGAAAATGCCAAGTTGTTTAAAGAAAAACTTAAAAGATGGCATGACAAAAGAATACAAAAGCGCGAGTTTAATGTAGGTGATTATGTATTTCTATACAACTCTTGTTTAAGATTTTTTGCAGGAAAACTTCTCTCTAAATGGGAAGGCCCTTACGTTACCGAGGAGGTCTATCATTCCGGTGCCATAAAAATCAACAACTTCGAAGGCACAAATCCGAAGGTGGTGAACGGTCAAAGAATCAAACACTATATCTCAGGTAATCCCATAAATATTGAAACCAATGTTATTGAAACTGTAACCCCGGAGGAATACATAAGGGACACTTTCCGGAACGTTTCAGACTCCGAAAAGGAGTAGGTATGTGGTATGGTAAGTAAACCGACTTCAAAATAGTTTTTAAGGCAATATTTCTCCGTTTTGGAATATTTAGAAAAATAGAAAAATAAGTAGTAGTCCAGGAAAAACACGAGGGCTCCACGGGGGTGGAGTGCGCGCCCTACCCTACTGGGCGCGCCCCCTACCTCATGGGCACCTCGTGTGCTCTCCGAACTCCGTTTTTGTACACAACATGTATTTTGCTCAGTAAAAATTCATTATATAATCTCCCGGGAGTTTTGACTCCCGTATCACGCAAAAATCTCCTGTCTTTGTTTCGAGCTGTTTTTCTGACAGATCTAGATTATCATGATGTCTCCAAGTGCTCCCAAGGACACTACTAGAAAAAGGGCTATAGATGGGATTGACACTAATGGCGCACCAGACAAGTGGTGTGCCATTAGTATATACTAATGGCGCACCACACTCTGATGCGCCATTAGAGTTGAAACTACTAATGGCGCACCTGGCTGACGGTGCGCCATTAGTATCAAATTTTTTTAACTAGTGCGCCTGTCCAAACATACTAATGGCGCATCCACAGGCAGTGCGCCATTACTAGTTGTAACTAGTAATGGCGCACCTTCCAGAGAGTGCGCCACTAATGTTGTTTTTTTATTATTTTTTTATTCCTTTTTTTGCAAAACTACTAATGGCGCACTCGCACGCGGTGCGCCATTACTAGTTTAAACTAGTAATGGCGCACCGTGGTGCAGTTGTTTTTTTTTGCAAAACTACTAATGGCGCACCACCAGGGGGTGCGCCATTAGTAACCTGGATTACTAATGGCGCATTTGTGGTTCGTGCGCCATTAGTAAGTGGGCAGCAACAAGATATTTTGGACAGCCTCTCCTCCCACACTCACTTTCTCCCCACTTCATTCTCTCCACCGCCTCCTCCTTGTCTCGGGTGCCTCCTCTTTTTCACCTCATTTCCACCATAAATTCATTCAAATTAAGTGGTTAACTTACCTTGTTTTGCTAGGTAAGTAAGGGCGGAAGCTATATTTATGTTGTTCTCCCTACAACAATGTGCACATGCACTTTTTATGGCCTAGCTAGATCTATGTATGTTCGTGGTGTTGCATATGTTTGTGGTTTTGCATATGTGTTTGTGTTTGGAGGTGTACCGGTATTTTAAATGCGATAGTTGCCAATATTTTGCCGGAATGTTGATTCATTTCCGTTTCGGCGAGAATTTTGGCATTAAGCATTCTTTTTGGTCCTATTTTTAGGGAAAGTCATGCCAATTTTTTTCTTGGTTCTAAAATATCATTTTGCTCTACCCCGCAGGCGACCATGGTCCGCACGATGACCGAAGGCATCGTGAATAGGTTTTTGAGGTCCGCGAAGGCCGAGATGCTTCAAAAGAACGAGACGGAGATAACATGTCCGTGTCGAAGATGCAAGCTGAATAGCCTTATTGCGGACCCGGATTCCGGGCAGGTGCGGGACCACCTGCTCTTGCGTGGTTTCATGGATGGCTATCGGTGGCAAGGTGATGAAGATGACTACGAAGTCGTCCATGGGGGCCGGGCAAGAAATGAGGAAGGGCAGCAAGACAACCACCGCTGCTCGGGCGGGCGAGAAGACAAAGAATCCCCAGGAGAGGATCACGACGGTGATGCTGTACACAGTCATCATGTAGAAGAAGATGCAGGACATGATGATGATGCTGGCGGAGCAGACGAAGCTGGACCATCGATGGGCTGGGTGCAGGACCCTCATATTCAAGAGCTGCTTCTCAAGCAGACGGATAACGCAAGAGCTGCCGCCCGAGAGAAAGCCAAGATGGATCAACTTGAGTTAGATGCGGTTACTCCATTGTATGAAGGATGCAGGCCCGAGGATACCCGCCTGAAAGTAACGCTCATGGCTCTGGAGATGAAGGTAAAACACAAAATGACCGACGCATGCTTCGACGGGAACATGTCATTCTGGCACGAACGTCTTCCCAAGGGGAACAAGTGCCCGACCAGTTTGGAGGAAGCGAAGAAAATCGTGTGTCCTCTGGATTTACCGCACGTGAAATACCATGTGTGCATGAACAATTGCATCATTTATCGGGACGAGCACGCGGAGTCTACCATATGTCCGGTGTGCGGTGTCACTCGATACAAGAAGAGGAAGAAAGCTCCTCAAAAAGTGGTGTGGTACTTTCCGATCACTCCTCGTCTGCAGCGGTATTTCGCGGACCCTAAGGTAGCAAAGCTCCTGCGTTGGCACGCGGATAGGGAGGAGAAGAAGCGAGAAGATGACGCAAATGATCCGGAGATAGATAAAAAAGACAAGATGTTGAGTCACCCTAAGGATGCGAGCCAGTGGCAAGCGTTGAACTTCGAATACCCAGAATTTGGGAACGATAGAAGGAACATCGTGCTGGGCGCGAGCACTGATGGAGTCAATCCGTTTGGCAGCCAGAGAAGCACACATAGCACCTGGCCTGTGTTCGTGTGGATGTACAACCTTCCCCCCTGGTTGTGCATGAAGAGGAAGTACATTCACATGAGTATGCTAATTGAAGGGCCGAAACAACCAGGGAACGACATCAATCTGTATCTGGGGCTGCTGAAAGAGGAGATTGACACGCTGTGGAAAACGCCAGCCAATACGTGGGACGCCGCAGAGAAAGAATATTTCCCTATGAGAGCCGCACTGCTCACGACGGTGCACGACTATCTCGGTTACGGATATCTTGCGGGGCAGGTAGTCCACGGATTTTCTGGATGCGTAAGGTGCATGGATGACACAACGTATCGCCAGCTAGATAGAGATCCCGTGTCTTCGAAAACCGTGTTCATGGGACATCGAAGGTGGCTTCGCGACGATGACCCGTGGAGGAAACGCAAGGATCTGTTCGATGGTGAAACCGAACCCCGAAAACGCCCGTGTACGAGGAGCGGCGAGGAAATAGACAAGATGTTGAAAATTGGAAAGACTGCCCACTGCCGGGAAAGAAGCAAAAGGCGCCAGAGCCGCTGCTGAAGGAATGGAAAACGAGGTCTGTTTTCTGGGGACTTGCCGTACTGGAAGATCCACCGTGTGCCTCACAGCCTTGATGTCATGCATATCACGAAGAACGTGTGCGAGAGTCTGCTTGGTACCCTGCTCAACATGCCAGAGAGGACCAAAGATGGGCCGAAAGCAAGGGCAGACTTGAAATCAATGGGCATCAGGCAGGAGCTTCACGCTATATATGATGATGATGATGATGATGATGATGATGAGGCGAAGCAGGACACAGAAAGTCGTCGCAAAGGCAAAAAGGCCAAGAAGACCGGAAATGACTACCCTCCCGCGTGCTTCACTCTAAGTCAGGAGGAGATCGAGCAGTTTTTCACCTGCCTCCTAGGAGTAAAACTTCCTTACGGTTACGCGGGGAAGATAAGCAGATACCTAGACCCAGCGAAGCAGAAGTTCAGCGGGATGAAGTCTCACGACTGTCACGTGCTGATGACACAGATACTTCCAGTTGCAATCCGTGGGATCATGGACGCGCACGTCCGTGAAACGCTATTTGGCCTATGCAACTTCTTCGACATCATCTCTCGGAAGTCGATTGGCGTGAGGCAACTCAGAAGGCTACAGGAAGAGATCGTGGTGATACTATGCGAGCTTGAGATGTACTTCCCGCCCGCATTCTTCGACGTTATGGTGCATCTGCTGGTCCATATAGTGGAGGATATCATCCAACTCGGGCCGACGTTCCTGCACAGCATGATGCCGTTCGAAAGGATGAATGGTGTCATCAAAGGATACGTTCGCAACATGTCACGTCCAGAGGGAAGCATAGCCAGGGGCTTTCTGACCGAAGAGTGCATCTCCTACTACATGAATTATCTAGGCATCGAGAACCCCGTTGGTCTGCCCGTCAACAGGCACCTCGGCAGGCTCGCTGGATGGGGTCACCGTGAGGGTCGCCGCGAAATGCATGTCGACTTCGAGGGTCGACTCGCCGACTTTGAAAGAGCAAACCTAGTCGCGCTACAACACATATACGTGGTCGATCCTTGGGTGGTAGAGCACAAAACCTTTATTAAGAAGACGTACAATGACCGAGGCCAACAGAGGATGGACGGAGATATACTCAAAGAGCACAACTCATGTTTCACGCGTTGGTTCAAGCAGAAGCTTCTGTCGTACCCTTTACATGAGGATTCTTCCGCGGAAGAACAACTCATATTCGCCTTGTCACAGGGCGCCGAGCACAACCTGATGACCTATGAGGCGTACGATATCAACGGCTACACATTCTACGCATCACCAAGATCAATCTATAGAGTAATCTAGCAACGAGGGGAAGGAGAGTGCATCTACATACCCTTGTAGATTGCTCAGCGGAAGCGTTCAAGTGAATGGGGTTAATGGAGTCGTACTCGTCGTGATCCAAATCACCGATGATCCTAGTGCCGAACAGACGGCACCTCCGCGTTCAACACACGTACAGCCCGGTGACGTCTCCTACGCCTTGATCCAGCAAGGGGAGAAGGAGAGGTTGGGGAAGACTCCATCCAGCAGCAGCATGACGGCGTGGTGGTGGTGGAGGAGCGCGGGACTCCAGCAGGGCTTCGCCAAGCACTACGAGAGACGAGGAGGAAGAGGGGTAGGGCTGCGCCAACAGGGAGACTGCATCGTGTGTTGGGCTGCCACTTTGCTCAAGTATATACAGGGGGAGGGGAGGGGCTTCCCCCACCTAGGGTTCCCTCCCTAGGGGTGGCAGCAGCCCCCAGATCCCATCTGGGAGGCGGCCAAGGGGAAGAGAGAGGGGGCGCACCTAGGGTGGCCCTTAGGGCCCATCTGCGCCTAGGGTTTGCCCCCTCTCCTCTTGAGGACGCCTTGGGCCTTGGTGGGAGGCGCCCCAACCCACCTAGGGGCTGGTCCCTTCCCACTATTGGCCCATGTAAGCCTCCGGGGCTGGTGGCCCCACCTGGTGGACCCCCGGACCCCTCCGGTGGTCCCGGTACACTACCGGTGATGCCCGAAACAATTCCGGTGGCCAAAACCATACTTCATATATATCAATCTTTACCTACGGACCATTCCGGAACTTCTCGTGACGTCCGGGATCTCATCCTGGACTCTGAAAAACATTCAGTAACCGCATACATACTTTCCCTATAACCCTAGCGTCATCGAACCTTAAGTGTGTAGACCCTACGGGTTCGTGATGGGGAACGTAGCAGAAATTCAAAATTTTCCTACGTGTCACCAAGACCTATCTATGGAAAAACCAGCAACGAGGAGAAGGAGAGTGCATCTACATACCCTTGTAGATCGCTATGCGGAAGCGTTCAAGAGAACGGGGTTGATGGAGTCGTACTCGTCGTGATCCAAATCACCGATGATCCTAGCGCCGAACGGACGGCACCTCCACGTTCAACACACGTACGGAGCAGCGACGTCTCCTCCTTCTTGATCCAGCAAGGGGGAAGGAGAGGTTGATGGAGATCCAGCAGCACGACGGCGTGGTGGTGGAAGTAGCGGGATTCCAACAGGGCTTCGCCAAGCATTGCGGGAGGAGGGAGATGTGTCACGGGAGGGAGAGGGAGGTGCCAGGGCTTAGGTGTTGCTGCCCTCCCTTCCCCCCACTATATATAGGGCCAAGGGAGAGGGGGGGCGCAGCCTTGGCCCTTCCTCCAAGGAAGGGTGCGGCCAGGGAGGAGTCCATCCTCCCTAAGGCACCTCGGAGGTGCCTTCCCCCTTTAGGACTCTTTCCTTCCCTTATCTCTTGGCGCATGGGCCTCTTGGGGCTGGTGCCCTTGGCCCACACAGGCCAAGGCGCACCCCCTACAGCCCATGTGGCCCCCCGGGGCAGGTGGCCCCACCCGGTAGACCCCCAGGACCCTTCCGGTGGTCCCGGTACAATACCGGTGACCCCAAAACTTGTCCCGATAGCCGAAATAGCACTTCATATATATAATTCTTTACCTCCGGACCATTCCGGAACTCCTCGTGACGTCCGGGATCTCATCCAGGACTCCGAACAACTTTCGGGTTACCGCATACTAATATCTCTATAACCCTAGCGTCACCGAACCTTAAGTGTGTAGACCCTACGGGTTCGGGAGACATGCAGACATGACCGAGATGACTCTCCGGTTAATAACCAACAGCGGGATCTGGATACCCATGTTGGCTCCCACATGATCCTCGATGATCTCATCGGATGAACCACGATGTCAAGGACTTAATCAATCCCGTATACAATTCCCTTTGTCTAGCGGTACGATACTTGCCCGAGATTCGATCGTCGGTATCCCGATACCTTGTTCAATCTCGTTACCGGCAAGTCTCTTTACTCGTTTCGTAACACATCATCTCGTGATCAACTCCTTGATCACATTGTGCACATTATGATGATGTCCTACCGAGTGGGCCCAGAGATACCTCTCCGTTTACACGGAGTGACAAATCCCAGTCTCGATTCGTGCCAACCCAACAGACACTTTCGGAGATACCCGTAGTGCACCTTTATAGCCACCCAGTTACGTTGTGACATTTGGCACACCCAAAGCATTCCTATGGTATCCGGGAGTTGCACAATCTCATGGTCTAAGGAAATGATAATTGACATTAGAAAAGCTTTAGCATACGAACTACATGATCTTGTGCTAGGCTTAGGATTGGGTCTTGTCCATCACATCATTCTCCTAATGATGTGATCCCGTTATCAATGACATCCAATGTCCATAGCCAGGAAACCGTAACCATCTATTGATCAACGAGCTAGTCAACTAGAGGCTTACTAGGGACATGGTGTTGTCTATGTATCCACACATGTATCTGAGTTTCCTATCAATACAATTCTAGCATGGATAATAAACGATTATCATGAACAAGGAAATATAATAATAACTAATTTATTATTGCATCTAGGGCATATTTCCAACAGTCTCCCACTTGCACTAGAGTCAATAATCCAGTTCACATCGATATGTGATTAACACTCAAGGTCACAACCCCATGTGACTAACACCCAAAGAGTTTACTAGAGTCAATAATCTAGTTCACATTACCATGTGATTAACACTCGATGAGTTCTGAGTTTGATCATGTTATGCTTGTGAGAGATGTTATAGTCAACGGGTCTGAATCTTTCAGATCCGTATGTACTTCGCAAATCTCTATGTCATCTTGTAGATGCAGCTACTACGCTATATTTGGAGCCATTTCAAATAACTGTTCTACTTGGAGCTATTCTAAATTGTTGCTCCATTATACGTATCCGGTATCTCTACTCAGAGCTATCCGGATAGGTGTTAATCTTGCATCGACGTAACTCTTTACGTCGAACTCTTTATCACCTCCATAACCGAGAAACATATCCTTATTCCTCTAACGATAACTCAGACCGCTATCTGGTGATCTACTCCTAGATTACCTTTGTACCCTCTTGCCAGATATGTGGCAAGGCACACATCAGGTGCGGTACTTAGCATGGCATACCGTATAGAGCCTATGACAAAAGCATAGGGGACGACCTTTGTCCTTCCTCTTTATTCTGCCGTGGTCGAGCTTTAAGTCTTAACTTCATACCTTACAACTCAGGCAAGAATTCCTTCTTTGACTGATCCATCTTGAACACCTTCAAGATCATGTCAAGGTATGTGCTCATTTGAAAGTACCATTAAGCGTTTTGATCTATCCTTATTGATCTTGATGCTCAATGTTCAAGTAGCTTAATCCAGGCTTTCCATTGAAAAACACTTTCCAAATAACCCTATATGCTTTCCAGAAATTCTACGTCATTTCTGATCAACAATATGTCAACAACATATATTCATCAGAAATTCTATAGTGCTCCCACTCACTTCTTTGGAAATACAAGTTTCTCATAAACATTGTATACACCAAAAATCTTTGATCATCTCATCAAAGCATACATTCCAACTCCGAGATGCTTACTCCAGTCCTTAGAAGGATTGCTGGAGCTTTGCATACTTATTAGCATCTTTCAGGATTGACAAAACCTTCCGGTTGTATCACATACAACCTTTCCTCAAAAATCGTCGAGGAAACAATGGTTTTTGGCATCCTATCTGCAAGATTTCACAAATAATGCAATAATTGCTAATATAATTCCAACAGACTCTTAGCATCGCTACGAGTGAGAAAGTCTCATCGTAGTCAACTCCTTGAACTTGTCGGAAAACATCTTAAGGACAAGTCGAGCTTTCTTAATGGTGATACTTACCATCATTGTCCGTCTTCCTTTTAAAATCCATCTGTACTCAACAGCCTCACGACCATCGAGCTGTTCTGTCAAAGTCTACACTTTGTTTTCATACATGGATCCTATCTCGGATTTTATGGCCTCGAGCCATTTATCGGAATCCGGGCCCACCATCGCTTCTCCATGGCTCGTAGGTTCATTGTTATCTAGCAACATGACTTCCAAGACAGGATTACATACCACTCTGAAGTAGTACGCATCCTTGTCATCCCACGAGGTTTGGTAGTGACTTGATCTGAAGTTTCATGATCACTATCATAAGCTTCCACTTCAATTGGTGTAGGTGCCACAAGAACAACTCCTGTGCCCTGACACACACTAGTTGAAGAGACGGTTCAATAACCTCATCAAGTCTCCACCATCCTCCTACTCAATTCTTTCGAGAGAAACTTTTCCTCGAGAAAGGACCCGATTCTAGAAACAATACCTTATTGCTTTCGGTTCTGAGACAGGAGGTATACCCAATTGTTTTGGGTGTCCTATGAAGATGCATTTATCCGCTTTGGGTTCGAGCTTATCAGCCTGAAACTTTTTTGCATAAGCGTCGCAGCCCCAAGCTTTTAAGAAATGACAGCTTAGGCTTCCCTAAACCATAGTTCATATGGTGTCATCTCATCGGAATTACGTGGTGCCCCTTTTAAAGTGAATGTGGTTGTCTCTAATGCTTAACCCATAAACTATTGTGGTAATTCGATAAGAGACATCATGGTATGCATCATATCCAATAGGGTGCAGTTATGATGTTCGGACACACCATCACTATGGTGCTCCAGGCTGTATTAGTTGTGAAACAATTTCCACAATGTCTTAATTCTATGCCAAACTCGTAGTTCAGATATTCATCTCTATGATCATATCATAGATATTTTATCCTCTTGTCACGACGATCTTTCAACTTCACCCTGAAATTACTTGAACCTTTCAATAATTCAGACTCGTGATTCATCAAGTAAATATACTCAACATCTACTCAAATCATCTGTGAAGTAAGAACATAACGATATCCACTACATGCCTCAGCACTCATTGGACTGCACACATCAAAATGTATTACTTCCAACAAGTTGCTTTCTAGTTCCATTTTACTGAAAACGAGGCTTTCAGTCATCTTGCCCATGTGGTATGATTTGCATGTCTCAAGTGATTCAAAATCAAGTGAGTCCAAACGGTCCATTTGCATGGAGTTTCTTCATGCATATACACCAATAGACATGGTTCGCATGCCTCAAACTTTTCAAAAACGAGTGAGCCCAAAGATCCATCAACATGGAGCTTCTTCATGCGTTTTATACCGATATGACTTACCATTTGCATGGAGTTTCTTCATGGATATACACCAATAGACATGGTTCGCATGCCTCAAACTTTTCAAAAACGAGTGAGCCCAAAGATCCATCAACATGGAGCTTCTTCATGCGTTTTATACCGATATGACTTACATGGCAGTGCCACAAGTAGGTGGTACTATCATTACTATCTTTTGGCATGAACATGTGTATCACTACGATCGAGATTCAATAAACCATTCATTTTAGGTGTAAGACCATTGAGGGTATTATTCAAATAAACAGAGTAACCATTATTCTCCTTAAATGAATAACTGTATTGCAATAGACATAATCCAATCATGTCTATGCTCAACGCAAACACCAAATCTCGATGGTAGAGGGAGCGTATGATATTTGATCAACCTTGGAAATACTCCCAACACATATCGTCATCTCACCTTTAGCTAGTCTCCGTTTATTCCGTAGCTTTTATTTCGAGTTACTAACACTTAGCAACCGAACCGGTATCTAATACCCTGGTGCTACTAGGAGTACTAGTAAAGTACACATCAACACAATGTATATCCAATATACTTCTATCGACCTTGCCAGCCTTCTCACCTACCAAGTATCTAGGGTAATTCTGCTCTAGTGGTTGTTCCCCTTATTACAGAAGCACTTAGTCTCGGGTTTGGGTTCAACCTTGGGTTTATTCACTAGAGCAGCAGCTGATTTGCCGTTTCATGAAGCATCCCTTTTTGCCCTTGCCCTTCTTGAAACTAGTGGTTTTACTAACCATCAACGATTGATGCTCCCTTTTGATTTCTACTTTTGTGGTGTCAAACGTCGCGAATATCTCAAGGATCATCATACATGTCGCTGATATATTATAGTTCATCACGAAGCTCTAGCAGCTTGGAGGCAATGACTTCGGAGAAACATCACTATCTCATTTGGAAGATCAACTCCCACTTGATTCAAATGATTGTTGTACTCAGACAATCTGAGCACAAGCTCAACAATTGAGCTTTTCTCCTTAGTTTGTAGGCTAAGAAAATCGTCGGAGGTCTTATACCTCTTGACGTGGGCACGAGCCTGAAATCCCAAGTTTAGCCCTCGAAACATCTCATATCTTTCGCGACGTTTCAAAACGTCTTCGGTGCCTCAACTCTAAACCGTTTAACTGAACTATCACGTAGTTATCAAAATGTGTATGTCAGATGTTCGCAACATCCACAGACAACGTTCGAGGTTCAGCACACTGAGCGGTGCATTAAGGACATAAGCCTTTTACTGTCTGCATAATTGCTACTATCAACTTTCAACTAACTTTTCTCTAGGAACATATCTAAACAGTAGAACTGAAGGGCGAGCTACGACATAATTTGCGAAGACCTTTTGACTATGTCCAGGATAATTAAGTTCATCTTATGAACTCCCACTCAGATAGACATCCCTCTAGTCATCTAAGTGATTACATGATCCGAGTCAACTAGGCCGTGTCCGATCATCACGTGAGACGGACTAGTCAACATCGGTGAACATCTTCATGTTCATCGTATCTTCTATACGACTCATGCTCGACCTTTCGGTCTCTTGTGTTTCGAGGCCATGTCTGTACATACTAGGCTCGTCAAGTTAACCTAAGTGTTTTGCATGTGTTCCGAGGCCATGTCTGTACATGCTAGGCTCGTCAACACCCGTTGTATTCGAACGTAAGAATCTATCACACCCGATCATCACGTGGTGCTTCAAAACGACGAACTTTCGCAACGGTGCATAGTTAGGGGGAACACTTTCTTGAAATTTTAAAGAGGGATCATCTTATTTAGTACCGTCGTTCTAAGAAAATAAGATGCATAAACATGATAAACATCACATGCAATCAAATAGTGACATGATATGGCCAATATCATATTGCTCCTTTTGATCTCCATCTTCGGGGCTCCATGATCATCATCGTCACGAGCATGACACCATGATCTCCATCATCGTGTCTTCATGAAGTTGTCTCGCCAACTATTACTTCTACTTCTACAGCTAACGGTTAGCAATAAAGTAAAGTAATTACATGACGTTTATGTTGACACGCAGGTCATAAATAAATTAAGACAACTCCTAAGGCTCCTGCCGGTTGTCATACTCATCGACATGCAAGTCGTGATTCCTATTACAAGAACATGATCAATCTCATACATCACATATCATTCATCACATTCTTCTTGGCCATATCACATCACATAGCATACCCTGCAAAAACAAGTTAGACGTCCTCTAATTGTTGTTTGCATGTTTTACGTGGCTGCTATGGGTTTCTAGCAAGAATGTTTCTTACCCACGCAAAGACAACAACGTGATATGCCAATTGCTATTTACCCTTCATAAGGACCCTTTTCATCGAATCCGATCCGACTAAAGTGGGAGAGACAGACACCCGCCAGCCACCTTAGCAACTAGTGCATGTCAGTCGGTGGAACCGGTCTCACGTAAGCGTACGTGTAAGGTTGGTCCGGGCCGCTTCATCCCACAATGCCGCCGAATCAAGATTGGACTATTAACGGTAAGCATATTGAACAAAATCAACGCCCACAACTACTTTGTGTTCTACTCGTGCATAGAAACTACGCAATAGACCTAGCTCATGATGCCACTGATGGGGAACGTAGCAGAAATTCAAAATTTTCCTACGTGTCACCAAGATCTATCTATGGAGAAACCAGCAACGAGGGGAAGGAGAGTGCATCTACATACCCTTGTAGATCGCTATGCGGAAGCGTTCAAGAGAACGAGGTTGATGGAGTCGTACTCGTCGTGATCCAAATCACCGATGATCCTAGCGCCGAACGGACGGCACCTCCGCGTTCAACACACGTACGGAGCAGCGACGTCTCCTCCTTCTTGATCCAGCAAGGGGGAAGGAGAGGTTGATGGAGATCCAGCAGCACGATGGCGTGGTGGTGGAAGTAGCGGGATTCCAACAGGGCTTCGCCAAGCACTGCGGGAGGAGGGAGATGTGTCATGGGAGGGAGAGGGAGGTGCCAGGGCTTAGGTGTTGCTGCCCTCCCTTCCCCCCACTATATATAGGGCCAAGGGAGAGGGGGCGCAGCCTTGGCCCTTCCTCCAAGGAAGGGTGCGGCCAGGGAGGAGTCCATCCTCCCCAAGGCACCTCGGAGGTGCCTTCCCCCTTTAGGACTCTTTCCTTCCCTTATCTCTTGGCGCATGGGCTCTTGGGGCTGGTGCCCTTGGCCCATACAGGCCAAGGCACACCCCCTACAGCCCATGTGGCCCCCCGGGGCAGGTGGCCCCACCCGGTGGACCCCCGGGACCCTTCCGGTGGTCCCGGTACAATACCGGTGACCCCGAAACTTGTCCCGATAGCCGAAATAGCACTTCCTATATATAGTTCTTTACCTCCGGACCATTCCGGAACTCCTTGTGATGTCCGGGATCTCATCCGGGACTCCGAACAACTTTCGGGTTACCGCATACTAATATCTCTATAACCCTAGCGTCACTGAACCTTAAGTGTGTAGACCCTACGGGTTCGGGAGACATGCAGACATGACCGAGATGACTCTCCGGTTAATAACCAATAGCGGGATCTGGATACCCATGTTGGCTCCCACATGCTCCTCGATGATCTCATCGGATGAACCACGATGTCAAGGACTTAATCAATCCCATATACAATTCCCTTTGTCTACCGGTACGATGCTTGCCCGAGATTCGACCGTCGGTATCCCGATACCTTGTTCAATCTCGTTACCGGCAAGTCTCTTTACTCGTTTCGTAACACATCATCCCGTGATCAACTCCTTGATCACATTGTGCACATTATGATGATGTCCTACTGAGTGGGCCCAGAGATACCTCTCCGTTTACACGGAGTGACAAATCCCAGTCTCGATTCGTGCCAACCCAACAGACACTTTCGGAGATACCCGTAGTGCACCTTTATAGCCACCCAGTTACGTTGTGACGTTTGGCACACCCAAAGCATTCCTACGGTATCCGGGAGTTGCACAATCTCATGGTCTAAGGAAATGATACTTGACATTAGAAAAGCTTTAGCATACGAACTACATGATCTTGTGCTAGGCTTAGGATTGGGTCTTGTACATCACATCATTCTCCTAATGATGTGATCCCGTTATCAACGACATCCAATGTCCATAGTTAGGAAACCGTAACCATCTATTGATCAACGAGCTAGTCAACTAGGGGCTTACTAGGGACATGGTGTTGTCTATGTATCCACACATGTATCTGAGTTTCCTATCAATACAATTCTAGCATGGATAATAAACGATTATCATGAACAAGGAAATATAATAATAACTAATTTATTATTGCCTCTAGGGCATATTTCCAACAGTTCGGGAGTCATGCAGACATGGCCGAGACAACTCTCCGGTCAATAACCAACAGCGGGATCTGGATACCCATGTTGGCTCCCACATGCTCCACGATGCTCTCATCGGATGAACCACGATGTCAAGGATTTAATCAATCCCGTATACAATTCCCTTTGTCTAGCGGTACGATACTTGCCCGAGATTCGATCGTCGGTATCCCGATACCTTGTTCAATCTCGTTACCGGCAAGTCTCTTTACTCGTTCCATAACACATCATCCCGTGATCAACTCCTTGGTCACATTGTGCACATTATGATGATGTCCTACCGAGTGGGCCCAGAGATACCTCTCCGTTTACACGGAGTGACAAATCCCAGTCTCGATTCGTGCCAACCCAACAGACACTTTCGGAGATACCTGTAGTGAACCTTTATAGCCACCCAGTTACGTTGTGACGTTTGGCACACCCAAAGCACTCCTACAGTATCCGGGAGTTGCACAATCTCATGGTCTAAGGAAATGATACTTGACATTAGAAAAGCTTTAGCATACGAACTACACGATCTTTGTGCTAGGCTTAGGATTGGGTCTTATCCATCACATCATTCTCCTAATGATGTGATCCCGTTATCAACGACATCCAATGTCCATGGTCAGGAAACCGTAACCATCTATTGATCAACGAGCTAGTCAACTAGAGGCTTACTAGGGACATGGTGTTGTCTATGTATCCACACATGTATCTGAGTTTCCTATCAATACAATTATAGCATGGATAATAAACGATTATCATGAACAATGAAATATAATAATAATAACTAATTTATTATTGCCTCTAGGGCATATTTCCAACAGTCTCCCACTTGCACTAGAGTCAATAATCTAGTTCACATCACCATGTGATTAACACTCACATGTCACATCGCCATGTGACCTACATCCAAGAGTCTACTAGACTCAATGATTTAGTTCACATCACTATGTGATAATCACTCAAAGAGTTCTGGGTTTGATCATGTTATGCTTGTGAGAGAGGTTGTAGTCAATGGGTCTTGCCATATTCAGATCCCTATGTATTTCGCAAAACTTTATATCGTTGGTGCTGCTACCACGTTCCACTTGGAGCTATTCCAAATTTTTGCTCCATTATACGTATCCGGTATCTCTACTCAGAGCTATCCGGATAGGTGTTAAGCTTGCATCGAGGTAACTCTTTACGTCGGACTCTTTATCACCTCCATAACCGAAAAACATTTCCTTATTCCTCTAAGGATAATTTTGACCGCTATCTGGTGATGCACTCCTAGATCACCTTTGTACCCTCTTGCTAGACATGTGGCAAGGCACACATCAGGTGCGGCACTCAGCATGGCATACTGTACAGAGCCTATGACAAAAGCATAGGGACGACCTTCGTCCTTCCTCTTTCTTCTGTCGTGGTCAATCTTCGAGTCTTACTCAACTTCACACCTTACAACTCAGGTAAGAACCCCTTCTTTGACTGATCTATTTTGAACTCCTTCAAAAACATGTCAAGGTGTGCGTTCTTTGAAAGTATCATCAGGCGTCTTGATCTATCTCTATAGATCTTGATGCCCAATATGTAAGCAGCTTTATCCAGGTCTTCCTTTGAAAAACACTCTTCAAACAACCGTTTATGCTTTCCAGAAATTCTACATTATTTCGGATCAACAATATGTCATCCACATATACTTATCAGAAATGTTGTAGTGCTCCCACTCACTTTCTTGCAAATACAAGTTTCTAGCAAACATTGTATAAACCTAAAAGCTTTGATCACTCTATCAAAGCATGTATTCTGACTCCGAGATGCTTGCTCTAGTCCATAGAAGGATTGCTGGAGCTAGCATACCTTTTAGCATCCTTAGGATTGACAAAACCTTTTATTGTATCACATACAACTTTTTCTTACGAAAACTGGTAAGAAAACTTGTTTTGTCATCCATCTGTCAGCTTTCATAATCGAAAAATACAGCTAGTGCTAACATGATTCCGACGGACTTAAGCATTGCTACGGGTGAGAAATTCTCATCGTAGTCAACTCCTTGAACTTGTGAAAAGACTCTTTCCCACAAGTCGAGCTTCATAGACGGTAACATTACCGCCCACGTCCGTCTTCTTCTTAAAGATCCATTTATCTCAATGGCTTGCCGATCATCGGGCAAGTCCACCAAAGTCCATACTTTGTTCTGATACATGGATCCTATCTCGGATTTCATGGCTTCTAACCATCTGTCAGAATACGGGCCCACCATCGCTTCTCCATAGCTCGTAGGTTCATTGTTGTCTAACAACATGATATCTAAGACGGGATTACCGTACCACTTAGGATTAGTACATATCCTTGTCGACCAACGAGGTTCGATAGCAACTTGATCCGAAGCTTCATGATCACTGTCATTAACTTCCTATTCAACAGACGTAGGCGCCACAGAAAACATCTTTCTGTGTTGCATCACTCTCTGGTTGAAGTAAAGGTTCGACAACCTCATCAAGTTCTATCTTCCTCCCACTCAATTCTTTCGAGAGAAACTCCTTCTCGAGAAAGGACCCGTTCTTAGCGACAAACAATTTGCCCTCGGATCTGAGATAGAAGGTATACCCAACTGTCACCCTTGGGTATCCTATGAAGATGTGTTTGTCCGCTTTGGGTTCGAGCTTCTCCGGCTGAAGCCCCAAGCATCGCATCCCCAAACGTTAAGAAACGACAACTTTGGTTTCTTGCCAAACCAATGTTCTTATGACGTCGTCTCAACGGACTTAGATGGTGTCCTATCTAAAGTGAATGCAGCTGTCTCTAACGCATAACCTCAAAAATGAAAACGGTAGATTGGTAAGAGACATCATAGATCGCACCATATCTCATAAGGTTCGATTACGACGTCCGGACACACCATAACCCAGTGGTGTTCCAGGTGGCTTCAACTGTGAAACAATTCCACACTGTCTTAAGTGTTTGCCAAACTCATAACTCAGATATTCTCATTGATCAGATCATAGGAATTTGATCTTCTTGTTATGATGATTCTTAACTTCACTCTGAAATCGCTTGAACTTTTCAAACATTTCAGACTTGTGCTTCATTAAGAAGATATACCTATATCTACCCAAATCGTCAGTGAAGATGAGAAAATAGCGATATCCACCGCACGCTTCAATTCTCATTGGATCACACGCATCAGCATGCATGATTTCCAACAAGTCACTTGCCCATTTCATTGTACCTGAAAACGGGGTCTTAGTCATCCTGCCCATGAGGCATGGCTCGCATGTGTCAAGCGATTCAAAATCAAGTGACTCCAAACATCCATCGATATGGAGTTTCTTCATGCATCTTACGCCAATATGACCTAAGCGGCAGTGCCACAAGAAAGTGGTACTATCATTATTAACTCTACATCTTTTGGCGTGAACATGCGTATTACCACGACCGAGATTCAGTGAACCATTCACATAGGGTGCATGACCATGAAAGGTATTATTCATGTAAACAGAATAACCATTATTCTCTAACTTAAATGAATAACCGTATTGCAATGAACATGATCTAATCATATTCATGCTCAACGCAGACACCTGATAACATTTATCTAGGTTCAATACTAATCCCGAAGGCAGATGGAGCGTGCGATGGTGATCTCATCAACTTTGGAAACACTTCCAACACACATCGTCACCTCGCCCTTAGCCAATCTCCGTTTAGTCTGTAGCTTTTGCTTCAAGTCACCAATAATAGCAACTGAACCGGTATCCAATACCCAGGTGCTACCAGGAGTACTAGTGAGGTACACATTAATAACACGTATATACTTTGTTGAAGTTGCCAGCCTTCTTATCTACCATGCATTTGGGGTAATCCCGCTACCAGTGACCGTTCCCCTTACAATAGAAGCACTTAGTCTCGGGTTTGGGTTCAACCTTGGGTTCCTTCACTGGAGCGGCAACTGGTTTGCCATCCATGAAGTTTCCCTTCTAGCCCTTGCCCTTCTTGAAACCAGTGGTCTTGTTAAACCACCAACACTTGATGCTCCTTTCTTGATTTCTACCTTTTGTGGTCTTAAGCACCGCGAACAGCTCCGGGATCAATTCCATCCCTTGCATGTCATAGTTCATCATGAAGATCTAGTAGCTTAGTGATAGTGTCTAGAGAACTCTATCAATCACTATCTTATCTGGAAGTTTAACTCCCACTTGATTTAAGTGATTGTAGCACCCAGACATTCTGAGCACATGCTCACTAGCTGAGCTATTCTCCTCCATCTTGTTGGCAAAAGAACTTGTCAGAGGTCTCACACCTCTCAACACGGGCATGAGCCTGAAATCCCAATTTCAGCTCTTGGAACATCTCATATGTTCTATGGCGTTGAAAACGTCATTGGAATCCCGATTCTAAGCCGTAAAGTATGGTGCACTAAACTATCAAGTAGTCATCAGGATGTGTCTGTCAGGTGTTCACAACATCCACAGACGATGCTGTAGGGGTTTGCACATCGAGCGGTGCATCAAAGACGTAAGCCTTCTGTGTAGTAGTAAGGACACTCCTCGGACTACGGACCTTGTTTGCATCATTGCTTACAATATCTTTCAACTTAATCTTTCTCTAGGAACGTATTGAAATAGGGAGCTACAACATGAGCTATTTATCTACAACATATTTGCAAAGACAATTTAGACTATGTTCATGATAATTGAGTTCATCTAATCAAATTATTTAATGAACTCCCACTTAGATAGACATCCCTCTAGTCATCTAAGTGAAACATGATCCGAATCGACTAGGCCGTGTCCGATCATCACGTGAGACGGACTAGTCATCAACGGTGAACATCTCATGTTGATCGTATCTTCTATATGACTCATGTTCGACCTTTCGGTCTTCCGTGTTCCGAGGCCATGTCTGTACATGCTAGGCTCGTCAAGTCAACCTAAGTGTTTCGCATGTGTCCCGAGGCCATGTCTGTACATGCTAGGCTCATCAACACCCGTTGTATTCTAACGCTAGAATCTATCACACCCGATCATCACGTGGTGCTTCGAAACAACGAACCTTCGCAACGGTGCACAGTTAGGGGGAACACTTTTCTTGAAATTTTAGAGAGGGATCATCTTATTTAAGCTACCGTCATTCTAAGCAAATAAGATGTAAAACATGATAAACATCACATGCAATTAAATAGTGACATGATATGGCCAATATCATTTTGCTCCTTTTGATCTCCATCTTCGGGGCTCCATGATTATCGTTGTCACCGGCATGACACCATGATCTCCATCATCATGATCTCCATCATCGTGTCTTCTTGAAGTTGCCTCATCATCTATTACTTCTACTACTATGGCTAACGCTTTAGCAATAAAGTAAAGTAATTACATGGCGTTTATGTTGACACGCAGGTCATAAATAAATTAAGACAACTCCTATGGCTCCTGCCGGTTGTCATACTCATCGACATGCAAGTCATGATTCCTATTACAAGAACATGATCAATCTCATACATCACATATATCATTCATCACATCCTTTTGGCCATATCACATCACAAGGCATATGCTGCAAAAACAAGTTGGACGTCCTCTAATTGTTGTTGCAAGTTTTTACGTGGCTGCTATAGGTTTCTAGCAAGAACGTTTCTTACCTACGCCAAAACCACAACGTGATATGCCAATTTCTATTTACCCTTCATAAGGACCCTTTTCATCGAATCCGATCCGACTAAAGTGGGAGAGACAGACACCCGCTAGCCACCTTATGCAACTAGTGCATGTGAGTCGGTGGAACCAGTCTCACGTAAACGTACGTGTAAGGTCGGTCCGGGCCGCTTCATCCCACGATGCCGCCGAATCAAGATAAGACTAGTAACGACAAGTAAATTGGCAATATCAACGCCCACAACTGCTTTGTGTTCTACTCATGCATAGAAACTACGCATAGACCTAGCTCATGATGCCACTGTTGGGGAACGTAGCAGAAATTCAAAATTTTCTACACATCACCAAGATCAATCTATGGAGTAATCTAGCAACGAGGGGAAGGAGAGTGCATCTACATACCCTTTTAGATCGCTAAGCGGAAGCGTTCAAGTGAACGGGGTTGATGGAGTCGTACTCGTCGTGATCCAAATCACCGATGATCCTAGTGTCGAACGGACGGCACCTCCGCGTTCAGCACACGTACAACCCGGTGACGTCTCCTACGCCTTGATCCAGCAAGGGGAGAAGGAGAGGTTGGGGAAGACTCCATCCAGCAGCAGCACGACGGCGTGGTGGTGGTGGAGGAGCGCGGGACTCCAGTAGGGCTTCGCCAAGCACTACGAGAGACGAGGAGGAAGAGGGGTAGGGCTGCGCCAACAGGGAGATTGAATCGTGTGTTGGGCTGCCCCTTTGCTCAAGTATATATAGGGGGAGGGGAGGGGCTGCCCCCACCTAGGGTTCCCTCCCTAGGGGTGGCGGCAGCCCCCAGATCCCATCTGGGAGGCGGCCAAGGGGAAGAGAGAGGGGGCGCACCTAGGGTGGGCCTTAGGGCCCATCTGCGCCTAGGGTTTGCCCCCTCTCCCCTTGAGGACGCCTTGGGCCTTGGTGGGAGGCGCCCCAGCCCACCTAGGGGCTGGTCCCTTCCCACTATTGGCCCATGTAAGCCTCCGGGGCTGGTGGCCCCACCTGGTGGACCCCCGGACCCCTCCGGTGGTCCCGGTACACTATCGGTGATGCCCGGAACAATTCCGGTGGCCAAAACCATACTTCCTATATATCAATCTTTACCTCCGGACCATTCCGGAACTCCTCGTGACATCCGGGATCTCATCCGGGACTCTGAACAACATACGGTAACCGCATACATACTTTCCCTATAACCCTAGCGTCATCGAACCTTAAGTGTGTAGACCCTACGGGTTTGGGAGTCATGCAGACATGGCCGAGACAACTCTCCGGTCAATAACCAACAGCGGGATCTGGATACCCATGTTGGCTCCCACATGCTCCACGATGCTCTCATCGGATGAACCACGATGTCAAGGATTTAATCAATCCCGTATACAATTCCCTTTGTCTAGCGGTACGATACTTGCCCGAGATTCGATCGTCGGTATCCCGATACCTTATTCAATCTCGTTACCAGCAAGTCTCTTTACTCGTTCCGTAACACATCATCCCGTGATCAACTCCTTGGTCACATTGTGCACATTATGATGATGTCCTACCGAGTGGGCCCAGAGATACCTCTCCGTTTACATGGAGTGACAAATCCCAGTCTTGATTCGTGCCAACCCAACAGACACTTTCGGAGATACCTATAGTGAAACTTTATAGCCACCCAGTTACGTTGTGACGTTTGGCACACCCAAAGCACTCCTACGGTATCCGGGAGTTGCACAATCTCATGGTCTAAGGAAATGATACTTGACATTAGAAAAGCTTTAGCATACGAACTACACGATCTTTGTGCTAGGCTTAGGATTGGGTCTTGTCCATCACATCATTCTCCTAATGATGTGATCCCGTTATCAACGATATCCAATGTCCATGGTCAGGAAACCGTAACCATCTATTGATCAACGAGCTAGTCAACTAGAGGCTTACTAGGGACATGGTGTTGTCTATGTATCCACACATGTATCTGAGTTTCCTATCAATACAATTATAGCATGGATAATAAACGATTATCATGAACAATGAAATATAATAATAATAACTAATTTATTATTGCCTCTAGGGCATATTTCCAACACAAAGACCTAATTTGCCATCAGCCAGTTCTTTGCCGTCGGCTAGCGGACGGCAAAGAATCTTTGCCGTCGGCTAGCGGACGGCAAAGAGGGAGGGGGCCCCACTGACGAGCTGCTTAAAAAAACCTAACGGCCCCCCTCTTTGCTGTCCGCTAGCAGACGGCAAAGAGAAAATAAGCGGACGACAAAGGGGGGCGGACGACAAAGAGGGAGGGGCCCCACTAACGTTAACGGCCGCGCCCCACCCCGCCCCCCTCTCTCTTTCTCTTCTTCACACGCGCGCCCCC
>NC_041388.1:563920872-563963614 GCF_002162155.2 Triticum dicoccoides | reverse complement strand
CCCGAAACAACACCCCCACCCCGACACGGCACCCCGACACCGACACGACACCCCGACCCCGACACCTCCCAAAAAGGTGTTCTTTGGCCTTGCAGAGGCCGACGGGGTCATATATTTGTGAATTATTAGTTAGGTCATATATTTTTCGATTTTGTTATGAAAAACATCATATCTTTGGTGTAGCTTAACTCCAGAAACGCATCACACGATCCTTCTCCAGCTACCGGCGGGAGCCAGCCCGCTCCTACACCTTCGTGATCACGGTAAGTTTCTCTAGTGTTTTGCTTAACAAATGCATAAAGACCTAGACTTAGCTTTATTTCCTCCAATATGCTTACCATGATGACTTAGAGTTAGCTTCTTTTCCTCCAAAATGACTTAATAAGCTTACTGACCTCATAAACCATCCATTTTACCTAAGTTAGCTCTAAAATGATATGTACTTAGCTTACTTATGTCAAAAATTGCATAATTAACTTAGTTAGCTCATAAACGATCCATTTTACCTAAGTTAGCTCTAAAATGACTCATTTCACCTAAGTTAGCTAAAACGATCCATTTCATCTTAGTTAGCTCAAAAATGATCCATTTCACCTTAGTTAGCTCATAAACGACCCATTTCAACTAAGTTAGCTCATAAATGATCCATTTCACCTAAGTTAGCTCATAAATGATCCATTTCACCTAAGTTAGCTAAAAAACGATCCATTTCACCTTAGTTGGCTCAAAAACGATCCATTTCACCTTAGTTAGCTCAAAAACGATCCATTTCACCTTAGTTAGCTCAAAAACGATCCATTTCACCTTAGTTAGCTCAAAAACGATGCCCTTAACCTCAGTTAGCTCATAAACGACCCATTTCAACTAAGTTAGCTCATAAATGATCCATTTCAACTAAGTTAGCTCATAAACAACCCATTTCAACTTAGTTAGCTCATATATGATCCATTTCACCTAAGTTAGCTAATAAATGACATATACTTCTTGTTCTAGTCTTCTTCTTGTTCTATTCACCTATTTCTAACTTTCTTATTTACCATTTTGCAGATTTCACTCACTTCATGGAAGCTAGCTTGCTATGATGGAGTGCTTGCTTTTTCTTTGCTAAAACTTTGCATTGTATCTAGCTTGCTATGATAGAACTTGCAATGTTGATGAAACTTTGCTATGTAATATGTATATGGAACAATGTGTATGGATGGAACTTGATGGAACTTGCTATCTTGATGAAACTTTGCTATGTAATATGTATATGGAATTATGTGCTGGATATGTGATATGTTTGTTGTTAAATATATCTATATATGTCATATATATTTGCTGTGAAAATTGTTGGATTAAAAAAATAGAAAAAGAGACAATATGCAGGCTCTTTGCCGTCTGCCACCGACGGCAAATGGCTCTTTGCCATCAGCAGTCGACGGCAAAGAGGCCACGTGGCAGGCAACTGTGCTTCCTGGGAGGCTGACAAATTTGGTCAGTTTGCCTACAGTGGCTGACGGCAAAGGCTTTGCCGTCGGCGGCGGACGGCAAAGAGTAAAATCTTTGCCTACAGTGGCGGACGACAAAGGCCTGCCGTGTAGTGACGTCGGCTGACATCATTCGGCGGATGGCAAAGGCCTTCCGAAGTTTGCCGTCAGTGGCGGACGGCAAAGGCCTGTCGTTAACCACCTAACGGAGTAACGACGCATTTATTGTTGTCTGCACTCTTTGCCGTCCGCTGCTGATGGCAAAGGCCCCTTTGCCGTCAGCCGCCCGAAGTAGACGGCAAAGTAGCTCTTTGCCGAACCTTACTTTACCGTCCCCTTTTGCCGTCCGTGGCAGACGGCAAAGACCTTTGCCGTCAGCCATCCATGCATTTGCCGTCTGCCGTGGCAGATGGCAAAGTAGCTGATTCCTGTAGTGCCAGCATGGTGTCCTCGATAAGCTTCGGAGTGACACTTGCGTAGGATCTGTTCCTGTTCATGCTCACGTACACAACGTCTAATAACAGCATCTACTCCTTCTTTATAAAGATGTGGGTCATCCCAAAAGTAATGCCTCAAATCATAGAAGAACCTTTTCTTTTGCTGGTATGTGAAACTAGGTGGTATAAACTTAGCAACAATGTAATTAGCATAATCAGCATACCATGGAGCAGTATGAGAGGCATTTATGACATTTAATTGCTCATCAGGAAAGCTATCATCAATAGGTAGTGGGTCATCAAGCACATTTTCTAACCTAGACAAGTTGTCTGCAACGGGGTTCTCAGCTCCTTTTCTATCAACAATATGCAAATCAAATTCTTGTAGCAAGAGAACCCATCAAATAAGTCTAGCTTTAGCATCTTTCTTTTCCATAAGATATTTAATAGCAGCATGATCAGTGTGAATAGTTACTTTAGAATCAACAAAATAAGGTCTAAACTTATCACAAGCAAATACAACTGATAAGAATTCTATTTCAGTAGTAGCATAATTTATGTGAGCATTGTCTAAAGTTTTACTAGCATATTGAATAACATTTAGTTTCTTATCAACTCTTTATCCTAGAACAACACCTATAGCATAATCACTAGCATCACACATAATTTCAAAGGGTAAATTCCAATCAAGTGGCTGAACAATAGGTGCAGAAATCAATGCTTTCTTAAATATTTCAAATGCTTCTACACAATCATCATCAAAGACAAATGGTATATCTTTTTGTAATAAATTAGTCAGAGGCCGAGAAATTTTTGAGAAGTCCTTAATGAACCTCCTATAAAAACCGGCATGACCAAGGAAACTTCTGATGTCTACTACACAAACTTCTTCTTGTAGACGTTGTTGGGCCTCCAAGTGCAGAGGTTTGTAGGACAGTAGCAAATTTCCCTCAAGTGGTTGACCTAAGGTTTATCAATCCGTAGGAGGTGTAGGATGAAGATGGTCTCTCTCAAGCAACCCTGCAACCAAATAACAAAGAGTCTCTTGTGTCCCCAACACACCCAATACAATGGTAAATTGTATAGGTGCACTAGTTCGACGAAGAGATGGTGATACAAGTGGTATATGGATAGTAGATAAAGGTACTTGTAATCTGAAATTATAAAAACAGCAAGGTAGAAAATGATAAAAGTGAGCATAAACAGTATTGCAATGTGTGGAAATAAGGCCTAGGTTCATACTTTCGCTAGTGTAAGTTCCCTCAATAATACTAACATAATTGGATCACATAAATATCCCTCAACATGCAAAAAAGAGTCACTTCAAAGTCACTAATAGTGGAGAATGAATGAAGAGATTATGGTAGGTACGAAGCCACCTCAAAGTTATTCTTTCCAATCAATCCATTGGGCTATTCCTATAAGTGTCACAAACAGCCCTGGAGTTCGTACTAGAATAACACCTTAAGACACAAATCAATCAAAACCCTAATGTCACCTAGATACTCCAATGTCACCTCAAGTATCCGTGGGTATGATTATACGATATGCAACACACAATCTCAGATTCATCTATTCAACCAATACAAAGGACGAGTGCCCCAAAGTTTCTACCAGAGAATCATGACGAAAACGTGTGCCAACCCCTATGCATAGGTTCATGGGCGGAACCTGCAAGTTGATCACCAAAATGTACATCAAGTGAATCACGTGATATCCCATTGTCACCACAGATATCCACGGCAAGACATACATCAAGTGTTCTCAAATCTTTAAAGACTCAATCCGATAATATAACTTCAAAGGGGAAACTCGATTCATTACAAGAGAGTAGAGGGGGGAAGAAACATCATAGGATCCAAATATAATAGCAAAACTCGCAATACATCAAGATCGTATAATCTCAAGAACACGAGAGAGAGAGAGAGAGAGAGAGAGAGAGAGATCAAACACATAGCTACTGGTACATACCCTCAGCCCCGAGGGAGAACTACTCCCTCCTCGTCATGGAGAGCACCGGGATGATGAAGATGGCCACCGGAGAAGGATTGCCCCCTCCGGCAGGGTGACGGAACGGGTCTAGATTGGTTTTTGATGGCTACGGATGCTTCTGGCGGTGGAACTCCCAATCTAATCTCTGTTCTGGAAGTTTTACGATACGTAGGTATATATGGGTGAAAGGAGTACGCCGGTGGACCGAAGGGGGGGCACGAGGTAGGGGGGCGCGCCCCTACCCTTGTGAGAACCTCCTTCATCTTCTGACGTAGGGTCCAAGTCTATCCGGTAGGTTTCCTTCCAAAAATAACTTCTCCAGTTGATTTCTTTTCGTTTCGACTCTGTTTGATATTCCTTTTCTTCGAAACACTGAAATAGGCATAAAACAGCAAATCTGGGCTGGGCCTCCGGTTAATAGGGTAGTCCCAAAAGCAATATAAAAGTGGATAATAAAGCCCAATATTGCCCAAAACAGTAGATAATATAGCATGGAGCAGTCAAAAATTATAGATACGTTGGAGACGGATCAGGCATCCCCAAGCTTAATTCCTGCTCGTCCTCGAGTAGGTAAATGATAAAAAAAGATAATTTTTGATGTGGAATGCTAGTTGGCATAATTTCAACGTAATTCTTCCTACTTGTGATATGAATATTCAGATCCGAAAGATTCAAGACAAAAGTTCATATTGACATAAAAATAATAATACTTCAAGCATAATAACTAAGCAATTACGTCTTCTCAAAATAACATGGCCAAAGAAAGTTATCCCTACAAAATCATATAGTCTGGCTATGCTCTATCTTCACCACACAAAATATTTAAATCATGCACAACCCCGATGACAAGCCAAGCAATTGTTTCATACTTTTAATGTTCTCAAACTTTTCCAATCTTCACGCAATACATGAGCGTGAGCCATGGACATATCACTATAGGTGGAATAGAATGGTGGTTGTGGAGAAGACAAAAACGTAGAAGATAGTCTCACATCAACTAGGCGTATCAACGGCTATGGAGATGCCCATCAATAGATATCAATGTGAGTGAGTAGGGATTGCCATGCAACGGATGCACTAGAGCTATAAGTGTATGAAAGCTCAACAAAAGAAACTAGTGGGTGTGCATCCAACTCGCTTGCTCACGAAGACCTAGGGCATTTTGAGGAAGCCCATCATTGGAATATACAAGCCAAGTTCTATAATGAAATATTCCCACTAGTATATGAAAGTGACAACATAGGAGACTCTCTATCATGAAGATCATGGTGCTACTTTGAAGCATAAGTGTGGTAAAAGGATAGTAGCATTTCCCATTCTCTCTTTTTCTCTCATTTTTTTTATTTTTTTTATTTGGGCCCTCTCTTTTTTATGGCCTCTTTTATTATTTGGGCTTCTTTGGCCTCTTTTTTTTTTATTTTTCGTCCAGAGTCTCATCCCGACTTGTGGGGGAATCATAGTCTCCATCATCCTTTCCTCACTGGGACAATGCTCTAATAATGATGATCATCACACTTTTATTTTTCTTACAACTCAAGAATTACAACTCGATACTTAGAACAAGATATGACTCTATATGAATGCCTCCGGCGGTGTACCGGGATGTGCAATGATGCATGAGTGACATGTATGAAAGAATTATGAACGGTGGCCTTGCCACAAATACGATGTCAACTACATGATCATGCAAAGCAATATGACAATGATGAAGCGTGTCATAATAATGGAATGGTGGAAAGTTGCATGGAAATATATCTCGGAATGGCTATGGAAATGCCATAATAAGTAGGTATGGTGGCTATTTTGAGGTAGGTGTATGGTGGGTTTATGGTACCGGCGAAAGTTGCGCGGTACTAGAGAGGCTAGCAATGGTGGAAGGGTGAGAGTGCGTATAATCCATGGACTCTACATTAGTCATAAAGAACTCACATACTTATTGCAAAAATCTATTAGTTATCGAAACAAAGTACTACGCGCATGCTCCTAGGGGTATAGATTGGTAGGAAAAGACCATCGCTCGTCCCCGACCGCCACTCATAAGGAAGGCAATCAATAAATAAATCATGCTCCGACTTCATCACATAACGGTTCACCATACGTGCATGCTATGGGAATCACAAACTTCAACACAAGTATTTCTCAAATTCACAACTACTCAACTAGCATGACTCTAATATTACCATCCTTATATCTCAAAACAATAATCAAGTATCAAACTTCTCTTAGTATTCAACACACTCATAAGAGAATTTTATTATTCTTGAATACCTAGCATATTAGGATTTTAAGCAAATTACCATGCTATTTAAGACTCTCAAAATAATATAAGTGAAGCATGAGAGTTCATCTATTTCTTCAAAATAAAACTACCACCATGCTCTAAAAGATATAAGTGAAGCACTAGAGCAAATGACAAACTACTCCGAAAGATATAAGTGAAGATCAACGAGTAGTTGAATAATTATGCAACTATGTGAAGACCCTCTAACATTTAAGAATTTTGGATCTTGATAATTTATTCAAAAAGCAAGCAAATCAAGATAAAATGACTTTCTAAGAATGGCAAACATCATGTGAAGAAGCAAAAACTTAGGATCAACCGAAACTAACCGATAGTTGTTGAAGAAGAAAGGTGGGATGCCAACCGGGGCATCCCCAAGCTTAGATGCTTGAGACTTCTTGAAATATTATCTTGGGGTGCCTTGGGCATCGCCAAGCTTGAGATTTTGTGTCTCCTTAATTCCTCTCATATCAAGGTCTCCCTAAATCTCAAAAGCTTCATCCACACAAAACTCAACAAGGACTCGTGAGATAAGTTAGTATAAACCATTGCAAAAACCTTATCATACTCTACTATAGAAAACCACTAAAATTATTATTCAACATTGCATACTAAATTCCTCTGCATATTTAATAGTCCTATCCTCAAATAGAATCATTAAAGAAGCAACCATATGCAAACAATGCAAACATAACAGCAATCTGCCTAAACAGGATAGTCTGTAAGGAATGCTGCAACATCCATACTTCCCTAGCTCCAAAAATTATGAAATAAAATTCCCACTGTAGTAAATTTATCAGAGCTTAATATGCAAAAGGTTGCAACATTTTATCACATTCTTACTTTCTAGGGAATTATTGCAACAACGGTAAACTTTCTGTTTTCAAACAGCGACATGTATACTTGTAACATAGGCATAGTAAAGGCTATCAATGCCACTTTTATTGAAATAAAACATGCAAAACATTGTTCTAAACAACATAAATCAAATCCTAACAAAATAAATTGACGCTCCAAGCAAAACACATATCATGTGGTGAATAAAAATATAGCTCAAAGTAAAGTTACCGATGAACGAAGACGAAAGAGGGGATGCCTTCCAGGGCATCCCCAAGCTTAGGCTCTTGGTTGTCCTTGAATATTACCTTGGGGTGCCTTGAGCATCCCCAAGCTTAGGCTCTTGCCACTCCTTATTCCACAGTCCATCGGATCCTTACCCAAAACTTGAAAACTTCACAACACAAAACTTAACAGAAAATTCGTAAGCTCCGTTAGCGAAAGAAAACAAAACACCACTTCAAGGTACTGTAATGAACTCATTCTTTATTTATATTGGTGTTAACCCTACTGTATTAAAACTTCTCTATGGTTTAAAAACTAATTTACTAGCCATAGATTCATAAAAATAAGCAAACAACACACGAAAAACAGAATCTGTCAAAAACAGAACAGTCTGCAGTAATCTGGATCAAACTTATACTTCTGGAACTCATAAAATTCTCAAATAAATTTATGGACCTGAAGAATTTATCTATTAATCATATTCAAAAAGAATTAACTAAATATCACTCTCCAAATAAAAACGGCAGCAGTTCTCGTGAGCGCTAAAGTTTCTGTTTTTTACAGCATGATCAACAAGACTTTCCCCAAGTCTTCCCAAAGGTTCTACTTGGCACAAACACTAATTAAAAGCATAAAACCACATCTAAGCAGAGGATAGATGAATTATTTATTACTAAACAGGAACAAGAAGCAAGGAACTAAAATAAAATTGGGTTGCCTCCCAACAAGCGCTATCGTTTAACGCCCCTAGCTAGGCATGATGATTTCAATGATGCTCACATAAAGGATAAGAATTGAAACATAAAGAGAGCATCATGAAGAATATGACTAGCACATTGAAGTCTAACCCACTTCCTATGCATAGGGATTTTGTGAGCAAACAACTTATGAGAACAATAATCAACTAGCATAGGAGGGCAAGACAAGCATAACTTCGAAACTTTAAGCATATAGAGAGGAAACTTGATATATTGCAATTCCTACAAGCATATATTCCTCCCTCATAATAATATTCAGTAGCATCATGAATGAATTCAACAATATAACCAGAACCTAAAGCATTCTTTTCATGATCTACAAGCATAGAAAATTTACTACTCTCCACATAAGCAAAATTCTTCTCATGAATAATAGTGGGAGTATCACAAGAGACTCGAATACTATAAATTGCTTCCACATTAAAAGAGTAATGTTCAGAGAAGGGGTAATCATTGAAGGAAATATGCCCTAGAGGCAATAATAAAGTTATTATTTATTTCCTTATATCATGATAAATGTTTATTATTCATGCTAGAATTGTATTAACCGGAAACATAATACATGTGTGAATACATAGACAAAAAGAGTGTCACTAGTATGCCTCTACTTGACTAGCTCGTTAATCAAAGATGGTTATGTTTCCTAACCATGAACAAGGAGTTGTTATTTGATTAACGGGATCACATCATTAGGTGAATCATCTGATTGACATGACCCATTCCATTAGCTTAGCACCCAATAGTTTAGTATGTTGCTATTGCTTTCTTCATGACTTATACATGTTCCTATGACTATGAGATTATGCAACTCCCGTTTGCCGGAGGAACACTTTGTGTGCTACCAAACGTCACAACGTAAATGGGTGATTATAAAGGTGTTCTACAGGTGTC
Source organism: Triticum dicoccoides (assembly GCF_002162155.2). Classification (NCBI taxonomy): domain Eukaryota; kingdom Viridiplantae; phylum Streptophyta; class Magnoliopsida; order Poales; family Poaceae; genus Triticum; species Triticum dicoccoides. The sequence goes on along the minus strand of NC_041388.1, from coordinate 563,954,724 downwards.
TCCAAAGGTACATGTTGGGTTGGCGTATTTCGAGATTAGGATTTGTCACTCCGATTGTCGGAGAGGTATCTCTGGGCCCTCTCGGTAATGCACATCACATAAGCCTTGCAAGCATTGCAACTAATGAGTTAGTTGCGAGATGATGTATTACGAAACGAGTAAAGAGACTTGCCGGTAATGAGATTGAACTAGGTATTGAGATACCAACGATCGAATCTCGGGCAAGTAACATACCGATGACAAAGGGAACAACGTATGTTGTTATGCGGTCTGACTGATAAAGATCTTCGTAGAATATGTAGGAGCCAATATGAGCATCCAGGTGCCGCTATTGGTTATTGACCGGAGACGTGTCTCGGTCATGTCTACATTGTTCTCGAACCCGTAGGGTCCGCACGCTTAAGGTTTCGATGACAGTTATATTATTAGTTTATGAGTTTTAATGTACCGAAGTTAGTTCGGAGTCCCGGATGTGATCACGGACATGACGAGGAGTCTCGAAATGGTCGAGACATAAAGATTGATATATTGGACGGCTATATTCGGACACCGGAAGTGTTCCGGGTGATTTCGGAGAAAACCAGAGAGCCGGAGGGTTACCGGAACCCCCCCGGGAGAAGTAATGGGCCATATGGGCCTTAGTGGAGAGAGAGGGGCAGCCAAAGGTGGGCCGCGCGCCTCCTCCCCCCTGGTCCGAATTGGACTAGGAGAGGGGGGGGGGGCAGCGCCCCCCTTTCCCTCTCCCTCCCCACTTCCTTCCCCCTCCTAGTAGGAGTCCTACTCCTACTAGGAGGAGGACTCCTCCTTGGCGCGCCATAGAGGGCCGACCGGCCTCCTCCCCTTGATCCTTTATATACGGGGGCAGGGGGCACCCCTAGACACACAAGTTGATCCACGTGATCATATTCTTAGCCGTGTGCGGTGCCCCTTCCACCATAGTCCTCGATAATATTGTAGCGGTGCTTAGGCGAAGCCCTGACGGAACTCTTCCCCAACACTTTGCTGGATCGGAGTCCGGCGATCGTCATCGAGCTGAACGTGTGCTAGAACTCGGAGGTGCCGTAGTTTCGGTGCTTGATCGGTCGGGCCGTGGAGACGTACGACTACATCAACCAAACGCTTCCGTTGTCGATCTACAAGGGTATGTAGATCACACTCTCCCCTCTCGTTGCTATGCATCACCATGATCTTGCGTGTGCGTAGGATATTTTTTGAAATTACTACGTTCCCCAATAGTGGTATCAGAGCCTAGGTTTTATATGTTGATGTTATATGCACGAGTAGAACACAAGTAAGTTGTGGGCGATATAAGTCATACTGCTTACTAGCATGTCATACTTTGGTTCGGCGGTATTGTTGGGCGAAGCGGCCCGGACCGACATTACGCGTACGCTTACGCGAGACCGGTTCTCCCGACGTGCTTTGCACATAGGTGGCTTGCGGGTGACAGTTTCTCCAACTTTAGTTGAACCGAGTGTGGCTACGCCCGGTCCTTGCGAAGGTTAAAACAGCACCAACTTGACAAACTATCATTGTGGTTTTGATGCGTAGGTAAGATTGGTTCTTGCTTAAGCCCGTAGCAGCCACGTAAAACTTGCAACAACAAAGTAGAGGACGTCTAACTTGTTTTTGCAGGGCATGTTGTGATGTGATATGGTCAAGACATGATGCTAAATTTTATTGTATGAGATGATCATGTTTTGTAACCGAGTTATCGGCAACTGGCAGGAGCCATATGGTTGTCGCTTTATTGTATGCAATGCAATCGCGCTGTAATGCTTTACTTTATCACTAAGCGGTAGCGATAGTCGTGGAAGCATAAGATTGGCGTGACAACAACGATGCTACGATGGAGATCAAGGTGTCGCGCCGGTGACGATGGTGATCACAACGGTGCTTCGATGGAGATCACAAGCACAAGATGATGATGGCCATATCATATCACTTATATTGATTGCATGTGATGTTTATCTTTTATGCATCTTATCTAGCTTTGATTGACGGTAGCATTATAAGATGATCTCTCACTAATTATCAAGAAGTGTTCTCCCTGAGTATGCACTGTTGCGAAAGTTCTTCATGCTGAGACACCACGTGATGATCGGGTGTGATAGGCTCTATGTTCAAATACAACGGGTGCAAAACAGTTGCACACGCGGAATACTCAGGTTATACTTGACGAGCCAAGCATATACAGATATGGCCTCGGAACACGGAGACCGAAAGGTCGAGCGTGAATTATATAATAGATATGATCAACATAGTGATGTTCACCAATGAAACTACTCCATCTCACGTGATGATCGGACATGGTTTAGTTGATTTGGATCACGTAATCACTTAGAGGATTAGAGGGATGTCTATCTAAGTGGGAGTTCTTTAAGTAAATTAATTGAACCTAAATTTATCATGAAACTTAGTACCTGATAGTATCTTGCTTGTTTATGCTTGATTGTAGATAGATGGCTCGTGCTGTTGTTCCGTTGAATTTTAATGCTTTCCTTGAGAAAGCAAAGTTGAAAGATGATGGTAGCAATTACACGGACTGGGTCCGTAACTTGAGGATTATGCTCATTGCTGCACAGAAGAATTACGTCCTAGAAGCACCGCTGGGTGCCAGGCCTGCTGCTGGAGCAACACCAGATGTTATGAACGTCTGGCAGAGCAAAGCTGATGACTACTCGATAGTTCAGTGTGCCATGCTTTACGGCTTAGAATCGGGACTTCAACGACGTTTTGAATGTCATGGAGCATATGAGATGTTCCAGGAGTTGAAGTTAATATTTCAAGCAAATGCCCGGATTGAGAGATATGAAATCTCCAATAAGTTCTATAACTGCAAGATGGAGGAGAACAGTTCTGTCAGTGAGCATATACTCAAAATGCCTGGGTATAATAATCACTTGATTCAATTGGGAGTTAATCTTCCAGATGATTGCATCATTGACAGAATTCTCCAATCATTACCACCAAGCTACAAGAGCTTCGTGATGAACTATAATATGCAAGGGATGAATAAGACTATTCTCGAGCTCTTTGCAATGCTGAAAGCTGCGGAGGTAGAAATCAAGAAGGAGCATCAAGTGTTGATGGTCAACAAGACCACTAGTTTCAAGAAAAAGGGCAAAGGGAAGAAGAAGGGGAACTTCAAAAAGAACGACAAGCAAGTTGCTACTCAAGAGAAGAAACCCAAACCTGGACCTAAGCCTGAAACTGAGTGCTTCTACTGCAAGCAGACTGGTCACTGGAAGCGGAACTGCCCCAAGTATTTGGCGGATAAGAAGGATGGCAAGGTGAACAAAGGTATATGTGATATACATGTTATTGATGTGTACCTTACTAATGCTCGCAGTAGCACCTGGGTATTTGATACTGGTTCTGTTGCTAATATTTGCAACTCGAAACAGGGACTACGGATCAAGCAAAGATTGGCTAAGGACGAGGTGACGATGCGCGTGGGAAACGGTTCCAAAGTCGATGTGATCGCAGTCGGCACGCTCCCTCTACATCTACCTTCGGGATTAATATTAGACCTAAATAATTGTTATTTGGTGCCAGCGTTAAGCATGAACATTATATCTGGATCTTGTTTGATGCGAGACGGTTATTCATTTAAATCTGAGAATAATGGTTGTTCTATTTATATGAATAATATCTTTTATGGTCATGCACCCTTAAAGAGTGGTCTATTTTTATTGAATCTCGATAGTAGTGACACACATATTCATAGTGTTGAAGCCAAAAGATGCAGAGTTGATAATGATAGTGCAACTTATTTGTGGCACTGCCGTTTAGGTCATATCGGTGTAAAGCGCATGAAGAAACTCCATACTGATGGACTTTTGGAACCACTTGATTATGAATCACTTGGTACTAGCGAACCGTGCCTCATGGGCAAGATGACTAAAACACCGTTCTCCGGTACTATGGAGAGAGCAATAGATTTGTTGGAAATCATACATACAGATGTATGTGGTCCGATGAATATTGAGGCTCGTGGCGGATATCGTTATTTTCTCACCTTCACAGATGAATTAAGCAGATATGGGTATATATACTTAATGAAACACAAGTCTGAAACATTTGAAAAGTTCAAAGAATTTCAGAGTGAAGTAGAAAATCATCATAACAAGAAAATAAAATTCCTACGATCTGATCGTGGAGGAGAATATTTGATTTACGAGTTTGGTGTACATTTGAAAAATTGTGGAATAGTTTCGCAACTCACTCCACTCGGAACACCACATCGTAATGGTGTGTCCGAACGTCGTAATCGTACTTTACTAGATATGGTGCGATCTATGATGTCTCTTACTGATTTACCGCTATCGTTTTGGGGATACGCTCTAGAGACGGCCACATTCACGTTAAATAGGGCACCATCAAAATCCGTTGAGACGACGCCTTATGAACTGTGGTTTGGCAAGAAACCAAAGTTGTCGTTTCTGAAAGTTTGGGGCTGCGATGCTTATGTGAAAAAGCATCAACCTGATAAGCTCGAACCCAAATCAGAGAAATGTGTCTTCATAGGATATCCAAAGGAGACTATTGGATACACCTTCTATCACAGATCCGAAGGCAAGACTTTTGTTGCTAAGTTCGGAAACTTTCTAGAGAAGGAGTTTCTCTCGAAAGAAGTGAGTGGGAGGAAAGTAGAACTTGACGAGGTAACTGTACCTGCTCCCTTATTGGAAAGTAGTGCATCACAGAAAACTGTTTCTGTAACACCTACACCAGTTAGTGAGGAAGCTAATGATGATGATCATGAAACTTCAGAACAAGATACTACTGAACCTCGTAGATCAACCAGAGTGAGATCCGCGCCAGAGTGGTACGGTAATCCTGTTCTGGAAGTCATGCTACTAGATCATGATGAACCTACGAACTATGAAGAAGCGATGGTGAGCCCAGATTCTGCAAAATGGCTTGAAGCCATGAAATCTGAGATGGGATCCATGTATGAGAACAAAGTATGGACTTTGGTTGACTTGCCCGATGATCGGCAAGCAATTGAGAATAAATGGATCTTCAAGAAGAAGACTGACGCTGACGGTAATATTACTGTCTACAAAGCTCAACTTGTCGCAAAAGGTTTTCGACAAGTTCAAGGGATTGACTATGATGAGACCTTCTCACCGTAGCGATGCTTAAGTCTGTCTGAATCATGTTAGCAATTGCCGCATTTTATGATTATGAAATTTGGCAGATGGATGTCAAAACTGCATTCTTGAATGGATTTCTGGAAGAAGAGTTGTATATGATGCAACCAGAAGGTTTTGTCGATCCAAAGGGAGCTAACAAAGTGTGCAAGCTCCAGCGATCCATTTATGGACTGGTGCAAGCCTCTCGGATTTGGAATAAATGCTTTGATAGTGTGATCAAAGCATTTGGTTTTATACAGACTTTTGGAGAAGCCTGTATTTACAAGAAAGTGAGTGGGAGCTCTGTAGCATTTCTGATATTATATGTGGATGACATATTACTAATTGGAAATGATATAGAATTTATGGATAGCATAAAGGGATACTTGAATAAGAGTTTTTCAATGAAATACCTCGGTGAAGCTGCTTACATATTAGGCATTAAGATCTATAGAGATAGATCAAGACGCTTAATTGGACTTTCACAAACCACATACCTTGACAAAGTTTTGAAGAAGTTCAAAATTGTCGGGGGACTAATCCACGAACACCTATGGGACCGGCGGACCGAGTCCCTTTCGGTTCGGCGGGGGCGAGGGTCGCACGAAGAGCGGATCGAGGCGAAGCACACGAGTAGTTTACCCAGGTTCGGGCCGCACGGATGCGTAAAACCCTATTCCTGCTTTGTGGTTTGTATTGAGTTCTTGCTCGGGAGCGCGGAGTGCTACAGTACACCCCAGCAGCTAACGAGACCGAGCGTGATTGTTCTTTTTCTTTCTCCTCCCCCTTCCCTACGTTGCGCATGGGCCTCCTTTTATATGCTCAAGGGGTCTCCGACAGGTGGCAACGTAGACAAGGCTAAAAATGGAAAGGTGTTGCGGTTGGTACAGCTACCCGCTACAGTGTATCATACCTAACCCTGACGGCAGGGGACAAGGGCATTAAATGCCCGTCTGCGTCGCCTAAATAGTGCAAAAGGGACCGTCAGGGATGCCACCGCTCGCCACGATGGCAATCTTGTCAGCGCCGCTTACCACCGCGCGCCGCTGGCTGCACCGCCTCCCGCCACGTACGCCTGGAAGGGTCCCAGAGCGACACATTGGTGGGAGTGCTGGAGCGCAGGCACGGAGTGGTGGCTTGCCGCGGCAAGCGCCTTGCCGCGGTCGTTGTCTTGTCGCGTCCGGGAGCTTGTCGCTCACCGGGCCTTGCCGGGACGCGTGGCGTGTCGTGGCAAGTTCCTTGAGATGCCTTGTTTGGCCTTCTCGGCAAGCTCCTCTTGCCGGGGTCTTGTCTCCTTAAGCGCCTTGCCTTGGTTGGCCTTCCCGGCAAGCTCCTCTTGCCGGGGTCTTGTCTTCTTAAGTGCCTTGCCTTGGTTGGCCTTCCCGGCAAGCTCCTCTTGCCGGGGTCTTGTCTTCTTGGCTTGGATACTTTGTTCTTGAATGGCTCCAAAGGAACCACAGAGGACCTTGGCGGTCACCCGGCAAGCCTTGCCGCGGGATGCTGCGACTGCCCGTGCACAAGTTCGGGATACTAGGGTACCCCTACTCTAGTACACCGACAGGAGCCCCCGGGCCTGGGCCATACACGGTGCCGAGCGCTGTTGGGCCAGGCCCAAAACAGGGCACGGGCACGCGCGGCCTGGGTTACGCCGTATCTCTCCCCGTATCCACCGCGCCCTCCCCGAACGGCACACGTTGAATGCGGCATCGTGGGAGAGATCGTGGGTGGTTTCTTTATTCAGAAAGGCGGAACGTCCGCCCCCTCCCTCTTTATAAGCAGGGGAAACAGGGGTAGTTCGCCCATTCGCCGGTTGCTACTCCAATCTCAGAAATCTCCGCCGCTCCCTCGTCTCCCCAAAGCTGAAAGAGAGCAGCGCCCCGCCCCCCATCGCCACCAGCACCACCAATGCCGTCGACCTCCTCCACCACTTCCGCCATGGCTCCAAGAACCGACAAAGGGAAGGTTGTGAAGTCGACCGAGGCGCAGCGGCTTGCGGCGCTGCGAAAGGAGCGGGCAATCTTCCCCCCAAGCTCGCCGCGAGGGAGCTGAGGGAGAATTACTACCTCTTCTGGTCGACGGAGACGCGAGCGCATCCTCGCACGAAGGTACTTCCAGCCGCCGCTTGGAAAATGGCTCCAAACGGATATCCCTTCTTCGCCTTGTTCTTCAACTGCGGGCTCTGCCCGCCTTTCTCTGAATTTTTCTGCGATATTATGAACACCTATGGGTTCCACCTCCTTGACTTCATCCCCAATGCCGTTCTGACCATGGCAGTTTTCGCACATCTCTGCGAAAACTTTGTCGGAGTCCATCCCAATGTAGCCCTTTTTCGCCACTTCTTTATGCCCCGAGTAGAGAGAGGAGAGCCTTTATCCGGCGGAATCGCCTGGATCTCAAGGGCCGGCAAGAAGGACACTTATCTGGAGGGAGAGTTCCGCGGCAAGTGGGAGGAATGGAGAGCAGACTGGTGCTGGATTGCCGAGGAGAACCCGCAGCCGTTTACCGCCCGACGCCAAGCCCCAGTAGCACGCGGCAGCGATTGGAGTGACGTGGCCCCGGAAGACGATAGGCTGAAGATTGCCGTCACTAGGATCCTACGCCTCAGGCTTGCCGGGCTCACTGTAGGCGCTGTTGGCGCAGATTTTCTTCGCCGCCGCATCGCCCCCCTGCAGGAACGGGGGAGACCCGCCTGGGAATTCAAGAATGCGGCAGATATCATGAGGCTGCGTCCATGCCTCAACTTCAACTTCACTGTTCTGGAGCTCAACGCGATGCTTCAGGAGCTGTTCAAGTACGACCCTCAACATCCCGAAGTGTTCAGGTTGCCGGGGGGCGTCGTTCCGCTGTGCAACAACTCCGCGCTCGACCGCATCCGTGCAATGATGCCGCTGTGCGATTCGCATGGAATTGTCCCAACTTGGCAAGAGCCTGCAGACGATGTCGTGCAGGATTTTTTGACGGCTTGGTAGAAGTGCCGGTCCGCTCCGACGAAAAGGATAGCCTCACCCGTGACACCATCGATGCGGAGATGACACGCATCGCCACTAGGCTGGAAGAGGCGGCGGCAGCCGCAACCGCGGGCGAATTTGGATTCACCGTGGAGGAGGCAGATGCAGCAGAGGCGGAAAGCCGTGCCGAGCAAGAGGAGCCCGTTGACGAGAAAGATCTTGCCGGGCATGGCGTCGAGTCGAGCGAGCCCGCCGAGGATACGAGCGGCTCGCTGGAGATCAACTCCTCTTCCTCCTCATCTTAAGGCAGCTCGCCGCAAGCAGAGCCTCCATCCCCACCAAGAAGGCGTCTCCGCAAGGCCGGGGACATAGTGGGGCAGCGGGCAAGTGAACAGCCGCCGCGCCGCGCGACACGCTCCACCGTGGCAAGCACTGTTGCCGCGGGAGCACCTCACGCTGCTGCTGCAACTGGAGCGGGGTCCACCCGGACCACCGATTCTGCTCCTGCCGCTTCTCACGCCGCGGCGGTAGCCGGAGCGGGGTCGTCTCAGACCACCGCCACTGTTCCTGTCAAGCGGCCAAGGGAAACTACTCCTCCGCCTCCTCGCGCCGGACGTGAGCCGGACTTCGACTTCTCCGCGTTCAGCTCTGACGAGGAAGAAGAAGAGTAAGATTCTCTCGTTGTACTTGTAGTTCTTCAATTCTTGCTGTTTTGTCTTGTATCTCATTTGCTTTACTCTGGACTTATTCCTTTTTAGGACTCTGGCCCAGAGAGCAGCAAAGAGGGCCAAGGTCCCGGTGATTATCATCGAGGGCGAACCCACTGCGACAACAGGGGGTGCGTCCGAGACAACCTTGCCGGACCCGGCAACTGTTCTCCAGAGCAGCCCCCAGCGTAAGTATATGGTTCACTTTCCGCTGTCAGGTGCGCATGGATACTCTTTCTTTGCTGACATCTGACTGTTGGTTTGTGTAGGAGCAGGGCAGCCCCACCAGGAACGCCCGGAGGCCGCCCCCGAAATGCCAAGGGAGAGTCCTCCGGCAAGGGAGAGTTCTCCGGCAAGGAAGAAGTCTCCGGCAAGGGAGAGTTCTCCGGCAAGGGACAGCACTAGCGGCCCTCCGGCGGTGGAGACCACGACTGCAGAACCCGGTACAGGTAATCCTCTCGCTTCAAAACTTCCCTTGGGTTCTTCTACTTTTGATCTTCTTCTTTTTGGATATTTGCTTGACTATTCTCCCTTTTCCGGCCGTCAGACCCATCTGCTGCGGAGCCGATGGAGACCGAGGTTGCTGCCGACGACGCTGCTGCCACTGAAGAAGCAGCCGGCGCTGATGATCCTGCCGGCGACGAGGCCGCCAAAGCTGCCGCGGCAGCAGCTGGCGAGGGGTCTGGCGATCGCACTGACGGCCCTGAGGCCGCAGGAGCGCCAGGCACTACGTCGACCGCCGACCCGTCCGCCGCTGCCGCAGCGCCAGGCTCCGAAGAGCCCTAGCCGGGCGTCTACTTGAAGGCCGGCGATGGCGTCTTCATCAACCTCCCCTGGGCGTCGAGCTCCAGGGCGCCGGTCGAAGGAGAGAGCTTCGACGGAGAGGTGCTTGCCTCCGCTGGGCTGACGCTGGTTGACGCGCCGAGCAGCAGCAGCAGCGAGCCTGAGTAGGAGCGGCTGCTGCGGAAGCTGTTGTCGCTCTACCGCGTGTGGCAAGCCAAGCTGGAATCCCGTGAGGCGCTTGTCGCGAAGGCGGGAGCTGACATCGAGAAGCGCGCGGAGGAGCTCCGGAGTCTCAACCAGGATGCTCTCCGGTCCCTGGCAGAGGAGCGGGAGCAACTCGCCGAGGAGCAGAAGGCCTTCTTCCTCAAGAAGGCTGAAGTCGAAGAGCAACGGCGGCTTGCCGCTGAAAAGCTGTCTGCGCAGGAGGGCGAGCTGGTGCAGCGGAAGGTCAACCTTGACGCCCACGAGGAGGAGCTTGCCGCGCGCGAGCGAACATTCGGCGGAGCTCTCAAGCAAGCAGAGGATGTTGCCGCAGCCGCCGAGGCCGCCAAGAAGGAGCTGGAGACGAAGGTGGCACAGCTGGAGGCCGATCTCAAGGCGAGTGGTGAAGAGCTTGCCGAGAAGGGCCAAGAGCTTAGCGCCACCAAGGACTCCAACGCAGATCTTGAGTTGAAGCTGACCACTTTGACCAAGACGCTAGACGGCGCCAGGGAGCAGGAGGTGGCCTTGAAGGAGGAGATCAAGGCCGACAAGGCGCTGCTGGCGAGTGCTGCCGCCGCCCAGAATGCTTTTAGGGAGAATGTGGAGCACTAGACGGAGGGTCTCGTGAATGTTGCCGCAGACATTGACAGGGAGCTGGCGCAGCTGGGGATGGAGGATCTCAGGTATCCCTCCGACGAGAACCTCCAACCCAGCGCCAAGCTCATCTTGTTCTTCAAAGGCGTGGCGACGGCCCTCCAGCGACTCCGGGAGAGGATCCCAAAGCAGATGGCCGACGAGTCGCGCAAGATCTGCGCGGGAGCTCTTCAAAAGGTGTTGGTGAAGGTGGCCTTCCGCAACCCGGGCCTCAACCTCACCAACGTCCTCAAGACCCTGCCGCCGGATGCTGATCTGGAGGCGCTCAAGACCCTTGTCGCACCCATTGTGGACAAGGTGAGCGGGATCAAGAGGATTGAGGGCAATCGCGTAGACTAGGCCGCCCGTTTTCTTCTTTTCTTGTCGCAGCTGGTCATGTTATGAGAACAATCTGTTAGAGCCGCGACAAGCTATCTTGTAATATAACTCTATTCCGGGTAATGATTGCAATGTTATTCCCTTTACTTGATTCCTCCCTTTGTATGTTTTTGCCCTACGCTTTTAGGGAACTTGCCGGTACAGGCACCTTAGCCGTGAGCGCTGAGTGCAGGACGTCAGCAGCCTGCTGGCGGTGCCGCTACCGACAAGAAACCTTGTCGCAACTAGTCGCGGCTCACTTAAGTTGTTGAGCGGACTCGAAACAAAGTAAGGGCGCAACTAGCTACGAGTTGGTTCCTCCGCGCACAAGTTTTCCATACAAAGTGCGGTCGTTCAAGGGAGATAACTTAAAAATTTTAAAAATCTGATTGCTCAAACTTTGGCAACTTAGCTTTTCTGTTGTTTGCTTCCCGGTAAGGCGAAACTTTCTTGAACGACGCCTGGTCCATACCATTATCTTCTCCTTTCCCCCCCCCCCCCGGCAAACTTGTGGGCGAGGGAACCTTCCTTTCCTTGAGAAAAAAGAAAGAAGAGAAAATAAAGATATGGAGCCTTACGGCTCGTTATTGCTTACCGGGGAGTAGGTGCTGCACAAAGTGTCAGATCACATATGCAAAAAATTGAAAGCATTAAATTGACAAGATGTGCGGAGCACATGAGCTTTACTTATGCACGGGTTCTGCGCCCGGCTTTGTTCAAAGGATTACATGCAACAGCGGCAAGACTTGTACAAAAGGTGGTTGCCGGAACAGGTTCCGGCAACTGCGCCTTACGGGTAAAACTTACGAAGATGCTCAATGTTCCAGGAATTGCTCACCGGAATGCTATCTTCGGTCTCAAGGCGGACAGTCCAGGCCTAGTGACTCGTTTCATCCGGTAAGGGCCTTCCCACTTCGGCATCAACTTGTTGGAATTCTTGGCGGACTGAACACGCCGAAGAACAAGGTCGCCTTCCTCGAGACTTCTGGCGTTAACTTTGCAGCTATGGTAGCGGCGCAAAGCTTGCTGGTAGCGAGCAGCTCGTACAGCAGCCTGAAGACGGTCTTCCTCAAGGAGTAGCGCGTCATCCTGTCGCAGCTGCTCTTGCTCAAGCTCATCATAAGCGAGCACTCGAGGTGACCCATATACGAGTTCCGTGGGGAGAACTGCCTCTGCTCCATAGACTAGAGTGAAAGGTGTCTGGCCAGTGGCTTGATTTGGCGTCGTCCTGATCGACCAAAGAACCACCGGCAGCTCCTTGATCCAGTTTCTTCCGCACTTGTGCAGCCTGTCGAAAGTTCTGGTCTTGAGCCCATGCAGCACTTTAGCATTTGCCCTCTCCGCTTGACCGTTGCTTCTCGGGTGAGCAACAGAAGCGAAGCAGACCTTGGCGCCAAGATCTTGGACGTACTGCATGAAGGTGCGGCTCGTAAATTGCGTACCGTTGTCGGTGATTATCCTGTTAGGGATCCCGAAGCGTCAAACAATCGACCTGAAGAACTTGACTGCTGACTGTGTTGTCACCTTCCTCACTTCTTCCACTTCCGGCCACTTTGTTAACTTGTCGATTGCAACGTACAAGTACTCAAAGCCCTCGACTGCTCGGGGAAAGGGGCCGAGGATGTCGAGCCCCCAGACCGAAAATGGCCAGGATAAAGGGATCGTTTGGAGAGCTTGAGCTGGTTGGTGTATCTGCTTGGAATGGAACTGGCATGCTTCACACTTGGTTACTTGTGCAGTTGCATCCTGGAGGGCTGTCTGCCAAAAGAAACCTTGCCGGAATGCTTTGCCGGCTAGTGCTCTTGCGCCAATGTGGTGACCACATATGCCTCCATGTATCTCTGCCAACAGCTTTTGTCCGTCTTCCCGGTGAATACACTTCAATTTCACACCGTTGAGTCTTCTTCTGTGCAGTGTGTTGTCGACAAACTGGTACATACTTGACTGTCGGGCTACTCTTTCTGCTTCTTCTTGCTCTTCGGGAAATTCTCCTGTCTGAAGGAAACGGACAATCCGCTGTGCCCATGCTGGAGCTTGTGGCTCGACAACAAGGACTAAAGGCAAATCTGCTGCTGCGGGAACATCCGCTTCTACGACGAGAACCTGCGGCTCTGCCGGAGCTTGACGATCCTCGGCAAGCTTGCCGGAGCAAAACTTGTTGGGAGCTTGTGCTTCAACGGAACAAACCCTAGGGCTTGCCGGAGCAGACTGCTCCTCAGCGCTCTTGGCGTTGATCTTGGGGACCTTCTTGGCCAAAGGCAAATCTGCTGTTGCGGGAACATCCGCTTCTACGGCGAGAACTTGCGGCTCTACCGGAGCTTGACGTTCCCCGGCAAGCTTGCCGGAGCAAAACTTGTCGAGAGCTTCTGCTTCAACGGAACAAACCCTAGGGCTTGCCGGAGCAGACTGCTCCTCAGCGCTCTTGATGTTGATCTTGGGGACCTTCTTGCCGGCGGCTTCGGGAAGCTCTGCCGGAAAATAGTCACCAGAAATCAAATTCCTCTTCTTGCTCTGTCCAGTTGATGGTGTTACAGACGGTTGAGTCAGCTTGAGCACAAAGATCCCTGGTTCCACAGGTAACTTAAGTGCGGCGCACTTTGATAGACCATCGGCAATGGCGTTCTGAGCTCTTGGAACATGCTCCATCTGTAGGCCGTCAAAGTGCTCTTCTAGCTTTCTCACTTCGTTGACGTAGGCTTCCATCAACGGACTCTGATAGCTCTTGTTCACTTGGCGGACGACAAGCTGCGAGTCACCCCTGACAATGAGCTTCTTGATCCCAAGGTCTGCCGCGATCCTGAGACCGGCAAGCAAGCCTTCATACTCTGCAGTATTGTTTGTTGCTTGCTCCTTGGGAAAGTGCATCTGGACTATGTACTTGAGGTGCTCTCCGGTGGGTGCGACAAGCAGCACGCCAGCGTCGGCGCCTTGCAGCGAAAAGGCACCATCAAAGTACATCAGCCACTCTTTGCTTGCTTCCTCGACGGGGATGCTCGTTTCTGGAATTTCTTCATCTGGTGTTGGCGTCCATTCTGCTATGAATTCTGCCAATGCTCTGCTTTGGATAGTTGAAGTACTCTCAAACTTGAGGCCAAAGCTTGATAGTTCCAGTGCCCACTGAACAATCCTGCCTGTCGCTTCTGGATTCTGTAGTATCCTCTTCAGCGGAAAATGAGTGACAACTGTGATCTCATGTGCTTGGAAGTAATGGCGCAGCTTTCTCGAGGCCATGAGAAGGCCAAAAAGCAATTTCTGCACGCCAGAGTACCTTGACCTAGCCCCCTGCAGAAGGGAACTGGCAAAGTAAACTGGGCGCTGTACCATTCTCTTCTGTATCTCGTCGCGCGTCTGCGCAGATCCATTCTTGTCGGGACCAGAGCTTGTCGGGGAAGCCCCCTGCTTGACGCTGGATGCGCCTGCCGTGGTTGCTGGCTCGTCATCTGCCACGCTCTCTGCTACTAACGCAGCACTAACCACTTGATTGGTTGCCGCTATATACAGCAGCAACTTATCTTGTGGCTTAGGTGCGACAAGTGTTGGAGCGGAGGACAGGTATCTCTTCAAGTATTGCAGCGCAGCCTCCGCTTCCGGAGTCCATTTCATTGGACCTGCCTTTTTTAATATTTTGAAAAACGGCAGGGCGCGCTCAGCAGACCTAGAGATAAACCTGCTGAGAGCAGCCACGCAACCGGCAAGTCTTTGTACATCCTTGACGCGCTTTGGTGCTTCAATCTGCTCAATGGCCTTGATCTTGTCGGGATTGGCTTCGATTCCCCGCTGAGACACGAAGAACCCGAGAAGCTTGCCGGAGGGGACTCCAAACACACACTTCTCGGGGTTGAGCTTGAGGCTGATCTTGCGCAGATTTGCAAAGGTCTCGTCTAAATCTTGAATCAGAGTTGCCTTGTCCTTGCTCTTGACCACTATGTCATCCATGTAGGCTTCCACATTTCTGTGTATTTATGGCTCAAAAGCGACATGGACTACCCTTGCAAATGTTGAACCAACATTTTATAAACCGAAAGGCATCCGTATGAAACAGTACGTGCCACATGGAGTGAGGAATGCGGTCTTCTCCTCATCCTCTTCTGCCATGAAGATCTGATGGTATCCTGAGTATGCGTCAAGAAATGAAAGCAAGTCACATCTGGCCATGGAGTCAACAATCTGGTCAATGCGCGGCAAAGGAAATGGGTCTTTGGGACAAGCTTTGTTAACATCGGTAAAGTCGATACAAAGTCTCAATTTCCCGTTCGCCTTGCGCACGACTACAGGATTGGCCAACCACGTAGGATGGAGCACTCCTCTGACAAGGCCTGCTGCTTCCAACTTCTTGATCTCTTCTGCGATGAATTCTTGGCGCTCCACTGCTTGCTTCCTAACCTTCTGCTTGACGGGCCGCGCATGAGGACAAATGGCAAGATGGTGCTCAATTACTTTCCTGGGAACACCGGGGATGTCAGACGGTTGCCACGCAAACACATCGATGTTCGCCCGCAGGAAAGCAATGAGCGCGCTTTCCTATTTAGGGTCGAGAGTGGCACCAATGGTGAAGGTACCACCAGTGCCGTCCTCCTTAGCGGACACCTTCTTGGTCTCTGGCGGAGCTGCCATTGTCTTCTTACACTTGCCGGTGGAGCTCGATGGTGCATCCTCGACGGCAGCGCAGCACTCCGAAGAGGTGCGCTTGCCGGAGTGGGCATCAGAACTCTTGCCGGACTTGGTCTTCTTCTTCCCTCCAGGAGCTTCATCGGCAGGTGACTTGCGATCTGTTGCGGCTGTCGCTTCCTGGTAGATCTTGTCGGCGCAGATAAGAGCATCCTTCTTGTCGCCAGGGACAGAGATGACGCTTATCGGGCCTGGCATCTTCAGCATGTTGTATGCGTAGTGAGAGGCTGCCATAAACTTGGCGAGTGCTGGACGGCCGAGTATCCCGTTGTAAGGCAATGGAAAATCGGCAACGTCAAAAGTGACCCTCTCAGTCCTGAAGTTCACCTCGCTGCCAAATGTTACTGGTAACGTGACCTTCCCCTTCGGCTTGCTCCTTCCCGGGTTGATTCCTTGGAATGTGCCGGTCTCTTCAAGCTCGCTGTCAGGGATATGGAGTTTCTGGAGTACAGCGGAGGAGATCAGGTTTAAGCCGGCCCCGCCGTCAACTAGCATCTTAGTGACCTTGAGGTTGCGGATAGTTGGTGAAACCAACATCGGCAAGCACCCGACCGCAGTTGTGCGATCAGGGTGGTCCTCAATATCAAAGATGATAGGCGTGCTGGACCATTTCAGAAGCTTGCGTGACTCGACAGGTGGTTCCGCCGCATTGACTTCCCGCACCCACTGCTTGAGTTGGCGGTGCAAAGTATGCAGAGAAGCACCGCCGTCAACGCACAAGACCTCTGTGGCTTTCTGGAACTCCTGCTCACTGGTCTCGACATCATCCATGTCTTCATCGTCGTCGTCATCTTCATCCTTGTCGCGGCCGCGGGGAGGTCTGTCTCCTTGCCGCTGCTTGGCCTTGCCGCGGCATCTTCCCCGGCCGGCGCGCTTCTTGCCGGATTCTCCAGCGCCTCCTTGGGCCCTCTCCTTGTCGCGTCGCTCGTATTCAGCCTTTTGCTGCTGGACAAGCTGCTCGACCTTCTTGCAGCTCTGGAGGTCATGGCCCTTGGTGCGGTGGATCTTGCAGTACTGCTTGTCGGTGCCGTCCTGCCTGTCGGCGACCGACACAGTCTGGCAGTTGGTGCATGCGGCAATCTCCTTGCCGTAGCTACCAGCTTTGGCTTTCTTGGCGCCACCTTCGTTGCCGGACTACTCAATGACTAGCACATCTTTACCCCCCATCGCCACCAGCACCACCAACGCTGTCGACCTCCTCCACCACTTCCGCCATGGCTCCAAGAGCCGACAAAGGGAAGGTTGTGAAGTCGACCGAGGCGCAGCGGCTTGCGGCGCTGCGAAAGGAGCGGGCAATCTTCCCCCCAAGCTCGCCGCGAGGGAGCTGAGGGAGAATTACTACCTCTTCTGGTCGACGGAGACGCGAGCGCATCCGCGCACGAAGGTACTTCCAGCCGCCGCTTGGAAAATGGCTCCATACGGATATCCCTTCTTCGCCTTGTTCTTCTACTGCGGGCTCTGCCCGCCTTTCTCTAAATTTTTCTGCGATATTATGAACACCTACGGGTTCCACCTCCTTGACTTCACCCCCAATGCCGTTCTGACCATGGCAGTTTTCGCACATCTCTGCGAAAACTTTGTCGGAGTCCATCCCAATGTAGCCCTTTTTCGCCACTTCTTTATGCCCCGAGTAGAGAGAGGAGAGCCTTTATCCAGCGGAATCGCCTGGATCTCAAGGGCCGGCAAGAAGGACACTTATCTGGAGGGAGAGTTCCGCGGCAAGTGGGAGGAATGGAGAGCAGACTAGTGTTGGATTGTCGAGGAGAACCCGCAGCCGTTTACCGCCCGGCGCCAAGCCCCAGTACCACGCGGCAACGATTGGAGTGACGTGTCCCCGGAAGACGATAGGCTGAAGATTGCCGTCACCAGGATCCTACGCCTCAGGCTTGCCGGGCTCACTGTAGGCGCTGTTGGCGCAGATTTTCTTCGCCGCCGCATCGCCCCCCTGCAGGAACGGGGGAGACCCGCCTGGGAATTCAAGAATGCGGCAGATATCATGAGGCTGCGTCCATGCCTCAACTTCAACTTCACTGTTCTGGAGCTCAACGCGATGCTTCAGGAGCTGTTCAAGTACGACCCTCAACATCCCGAAGTGTTCAGGTTGCCGGGGGGCGTCGTTCCGCTGTGCAACAACTCCGCGCTCGACCGCATCCGTGCAATGATGCCGCTGTGCGATTCGCATGGAATTGTCCCAACTTGGCAAGAGCCTGCAGACGATGTCGTGCAGGATTTTTTGACGGCTTGGTAGAAGTGCCGGTCCGCTCCGACGAAAAGGATAGCCTCACCCGTGACACCATCGATGCGGAGATGACACGCATCGCCACTAGGCTGGAAGAGGCGGCGGCAGCCGCAGCCGCGGGCGAATTTGGATTCACCGTGGAGGAGGCAGATGCAGCAGAGGCGGCAAGCCGTGCCGAGCAAGAGGAGCCCGTTGGCGAGAAAGAGCTTGCCGGGCATGGCGTCGAGTCGAGCGAGCCCGCCGAGGATACGAGCGGCTCGCTGGAGATCAACTCCTCTTCCTCCTCATCTTCAGGCAGCTCACCGCAAGCAGAGCCTCCATCCCCACCAAGAAGGCGTCTCCGCAAGGCCGGGGACGTAGCGGGGCAGCGGGCAAGTGAACAGCCACCGCGCCACGCGACACGCTCCACCGCGGCAAGCACTGTTGCCGCGGGAGCACCTCACGCTGCTGCTGCAACTGGAGCGGGGTCCACCTGGACCACCGCTTCTGCTCCTGCCGCTTCTCACGCCGCGGCGGTAGCCGGAGCGGGGTCGTCTCAGACCACCGCCACTGTTCCCGTCAAGCGGCCAAGGGAAACTACTCCTCCGCCTCCTCGCGCCGGATGTGAGCCGTACTTCGACTTCTCCGCGTTCAGCTCCGACGAGGAAGAAGAAGAGTAAGATTCTCTCGTTGTACTTGTAGTTCTTCAATTCTTGCTGTTTTGTCTTGTATCTCATTTGCTTTACTGTAATGAAAGAAAACAAAACACCACTTCAAGGTACTGTAATGAACTCATTCTTTATTTATATTGGTGTTAACCCTACTGTATTACAACTTCTCTATGGTTTAAAAACTATTTTACTAGCCATAGATTCATCAAAATAAGCAAACAACACACGAAAAACAGAATCTGTCAAAAACAGAACAGTCTGCAGTAATCTGGATCAAACTTATACTTCTGGAACTCATAAAATTCTCAAATAAATTTATGGACCTGAATAATTCATCTATTAATCATATTCTAAAAGAATTAACTAAATATCACTCTCCAAATAAAAATTGCAGCAGTTCTCGTGAGCGCTAAAGTTTCTGTTTTTTACAGCATGATCAACAAGACTTTCCCCAAGTCTTCCCAAAGGTTCTACTTGGCACAAACACTAATTAAAAGCATAAAACCACATCTAAGCAGAGGCTAGATGAATTATTTATTACTAAACAGGAACAAGAAGCAAGGAACTAAAATAAAATTGGGTTGCCTCCCAACAAGCGTTATCGTTTAACGCCCCTAGCTAGGCGTGATGATTTCAATGATGCTCACATAAAGGATAAGAATTGAAACATAAAGAGAGCATCATGAAGAATATGACTAGCACATTGAAGTCTAACC
Organism: Triticum dicoccoides; assembly: GCF_002162155.2. Classification (NCBI taxonomy): domain Eukaryota; kingdom Viridiplantae; phylum Streptophyta; class Magnoliopsida; order Poales; family Poaceae; genus Triticum; species Triticum dicoccoides. Next base: position 563,935,660 of record NC_041388.1, on the reverse strand, counting down.
CACTTCCTATGCATAGGGATTTTGTGAGCAAATAACTTATGAGAACAATAATCAACTAGCATAGGAGGGCAAGACAAGCATAACTTCGAAACTTTAAGCATATAGAGAGGAAACTTGATATATTGCAATTCCTACAAGCATATATTCCTCCCTCATAATAATATTCAGTAGCATCATGAATTAATTCAACAATATAACCAGAACCTAAAGCATTCTTTTCATGATCTACAAGCATAGAAAATTTACTACTCTCCACATAAGCAAAATTCTTCTCATGAATAATAGTGGGAGTATCACAAGAGACTCGAATACTATAAATTGCTTCCACATTAAAAGAGTAATGTTCAGAGAAGGGGTAATCATTGAAGGAAATATGCCCTAGAGGCAATAATAAAGTTATTATTTATTTGCTTATATCATGATAAATGTTTATTATTCATGCTAGAATTGTATTAACCGGAAACATAATACATGTGTGAATACATAGACAAAAAGAGTGTCACTAGTATGCCTCTACTTGACTAGCTCGTTAATCAAAGATGGTTATGTTTCCTAACCATGAACAAGGAGTTGTTATTTGATTAACGGGATCACATCATTAGGTGAATGATCTGATTGACATGACCCATTCCATTAGCTTAGCACCCAATCGTTAAGTATGTTGCTATTGCTTTCTTCATGACTTATACATGTTCCTATGACTATGAGATTATGCAACTCCCGTTTGCCGGAGGAACACTTTGTGTGCTACCAAACGTCACAACGTAAATGGGTGATTATAAAGGTGCTCTACAGGTGTCTCCAAAGGTACATGTTGGGTTGGCGTATTTCGAGATTAGGATTTGTCACTCCGATTGTCGGAGAGGTATCTCTGGGCCCTCTCGGTAATGCACATCACATAAGCCTTGCAAGCATTGCAACTAATGAGTTAGTTGCGAGTTGATGTATTACGAAACGAGTAAAGAGACTTGCCGGTAACGAGATTGAACTAGGTATTGAGATACCGGCGATCGAATCTCGGGCAAGTAACATGCCGATGACAAAGGGAACAACGTATGTTGTTATGCGGTCTGACTGATAAAGATCTTCGTAGAATATGTAGGAGCCAATATGAGCAACCAGGTTCCGCTATTGGTTATTGACCGGAGACGTGTCTCGGTCATGTCTACATTGTTCTCGAACCCGTAGGGTCCGCACGCTTAAGGTTTCGATGACAGTTATATTATTAGTTTATGAGTTTTAATGTACCGAAGTTAGTTCAGAGTCCCGGATGTGATCACGGACATGACGAGGAGTCTCGAAATGGTCGAGACATAAAGATTGATATATTGGACGGCTATATTCGGACACCGGAAGTGTTCCGGGTGATTTCGGAGAAAATCGGAGAGCCGGAGGGTTACCGGAACCCCCCGGGAGAAGTAATGGGCCATATGGGCCTTAGTGGAGAGAGAGGGGCAGCCAAAGGTGGGCCGAGCGCCTCCTCCCCCCTGGTCCGAATTGGACTGGGAGAGGGGGGGCAGCGCCCCCTTTTCCCTCTCCCTCCCCACTTCCTTCCCCTTCCTAGTAGGAGTCCTACTCCTACTATGAGGAGGAGTCCTCCTTGGCGCGCCATAGAGGGCCGGCCGGCCTCCTCCCCTTGATTCTTTATATACGGGGGCAGGGGGCACCCCTAGACACACAAGTTGATCCACGTGATCATATTCTTAGCCGTGTGCAGTGCCCCCTTCCACCATAGTCCTCGATAATATTGTAGCGGTGCTTAGGCGAAGCCCTGCGACGGTGGTACATCAAGATCGTCACCACGCCGTCGTGCTGATGGAACTCTTCCCCGACACTTTGCTGGATCGGAGTCCGGAGATCGTCATCGAGCTGAACGTGTGCTAGAACTCGGAGGTGCCGTAGTTTCAGTGCTTGATCGGTCGGGCCGTGGAGACGTACGACTACATCAACCAAACGCTTCCGTTGTCGATCTACAAGGGTACGTAGATCACACTCTCCCCTCTCGTTGCTATGCATCACCATGATCTTGCGTGTGCGTAGGAATTTTTTTTGAAATTACTACGTTCCCCAACAATCATAATCATGACAAGTTTTATAAATATAATCACTACTTTTTATAGCATAAGTATCATCACAATAATCATCATAAGTAGGAGGCATGCTATCATCATTATAAACTTGCATATCAAAACTTGGGAGACTAAAAATATCATCTTCATTAAGCGTAGCATCCCCAAGCTTGGGACAAACATTAATTGCAGCAAATATATTCTCAAAAACATCATATTCATCAAACATAGCATCCCCAAGCTTGGGCCTTCTCATATTATAAGCATAATCACTCTCATCATTAATAGTATGGATAGCACCAATAGTATAGCAATTATCATATTCTTCCAAGCAAGTGCCAAAAAGATTTTCAAGATCATAAGAAGTATCATTATCTTCCACAATTATATTTTCATGAGGCACAATAGTAATAGGAGCAGCATTATTTGGGAGAGATATCTTTTTACCTCTCTTCCTTTTTCTTTTCTTCTTCTTAACCACATCATGCGTGGGTTCAATCCTCTTTTTGGAGCTCCTTATTAATGAGATTGGTTGAATAGAGGGATCCTCTTCGTTACCCGATTCATCATAAGAAATAATAGGAGAATAATGGGAGGTCTCTTCCCTTTCGTTAGCATTCTCTTCATCTTCTATTTGTTTTCTTTTCTTTATGTAATTGGCAATATAAGGATTTTCAATGCAATTCACCGCGCAATACATATAAATTTCCTCTAGATCAAAATGAAGAACTTTATCAAGGGCAAATTTTGGAATATCCTTAGTTCTACGTTTAATTTCTTCATAACCCAAGAGCAAACTAAGTTCATTATGATGTGCAAGGGAAATCAAGTCATCACAATTTTTGGACACGATACGCTCATGAAACAATCTGCATTGGGTACTAAAATGATCACGTTCATTGCAAAGTTCACAAGTAGGGCTAAGAAAAGATAAATTTTCAGCAAATTCATCTAGCTCTTCTTGCAACAATTTGGTTTCTAAGTACTTATACCTCTTGCAATATCTATCCTCCCTATTTGGTGTGTACTTGCAAACCCAGTCTTCTCCACAAAAATTGACATGTTTATAGGAGGCATTTTCATCATAGCTAGTGCAATCATCATTAGCATCATGGATATTCAAAGAATTCGTACAAACAACATTGCAATCATGCTCATCATTCAAATATTTAGTGCCAAATATTTTAGAGATCTCTTCTTCTAGCACTTGAGCACAATTATCATTTCCATCATACTCACGAAAGATATTAAAATATGAAGCATATGAGACAAACTCAATTCCATTTTTTCTTTTGTAGTTTTCTTTTATAAACTAAACTAGTGATAAAACAACAAACTAAAAGACTCGATTGCAAGATCTAAAGATATACCTTCAAGCGCTAACCTCCCTGGCAACGGCGCCAGAAAAGAGCTTGATGTCTACTACACAACCTTCTTCTTGTAGACGTTGTTGGGCCTCCAAGTGCAGAGGTTTGTAGGACAATAGCAAATTTCCCTCAAGTGGATGACCTACGGTTTATCAATCAGTAGGAGGCGTAGGATGAAGATGGTCTCTCTCAAGCAACCTTGCAACCAAATAACAAAGAGTCTCTTGTGTCCCCAACACACCCAATACAATGGTAAATTGTATAGGTGCACTAGTTCGGCGAAGAGATGGTGATACAAGTGGTATATGGATAGTAGATAAAGGTATTTGTAATCTGAAATTATAAAAACAACAAGGTAGCAAGTGATAAAAGTGAGCGTAAACGGTATTGCAATGTGTGGAAATAAGGCCTAGGGTTCATACTTCCGCTAGTGTAAGTTCCCTTAATAATACTAACATAATTGGATCACATAACTATCCCTCAACATGCAACAAAGAGTCACTCGAAAGTCACTAATAGTGGAGAACGAACGAAGATATTATGGTAGGGTACGAAACCACCTCAAAGTTATTCTTTCCAATCAATCCGTTGGGCTATTCCTATAAGTGTCACAAACAGCCATAGAGTTTGTACTAGAATAACACCTTAAGACACAAATCAATCAAAACCCTAATGTCACCTAGATACTCCAATGTCACCTCAAGTATCCGTGGGTATGATTATACGATATGCATCACAAGATCTCAGATTCATCTATTCAACCAACACAAAGGACCTCAAAGAGTGCCCCAAAGTTTCTACCAGAGAATCACGACGAAAACGTGTGCCAACCCCTATGCATAGGTTCATGGGCGGAACCCGCAAGTTGATACCAAAACATACATCAAGTGAATCACATGATATCCCATTGTCACCACAGATATCCACGGCAATACATACATCAAGTGTTCTCAAATATTTAAAGACCCAATCTGATAATATAACTTCAAAGGGGAAACTCGATTCATTACAAGAGAGTAGAGGGGGGAAGAAACATCATAGGATCCAAATATAATAGCAAAACTCGCGATACATCAAGATCGTATCATCTCAAGAACACGAGAGAGAGATCAAACACATAGCTACTGGTACATACCCTCAGCCCCGAGGGAGAACTACTCCCTCCTCGTCATGGAGAGCACCGGGATGATGAAGATGGCCACCGGAGAAGGATTGCCCCCTCCGGCAGGGTGCCGAAACGGGTCTAGATTGGTTTTCGATGGCCACGGAGGCTTCTGGCGGCGGAACTCCCAATCTATTCTCTGTTCTGGAAGTTTTACGATACATAGGTATATATGGGTGAAAGGAGTACGTCGGTGGACCGAAGGGGGGGCCACGAGGCAGGGGGCGCGCCCCAGGGGCGTGGGCGCCCCCTACCCTTGTGAGCACCTCCTTCATCTTCTGACGTAGGGTCCAAATCTATCCGGTAGGTTTTCTTCCAAAAATTACTTCTCCAGTTGATTTCGTTCCATTTCGACTCCGTCCTTTTCTTCGAAACACTGAAATAGGCATAAAACAGCAAATCTGGGCTGGGCCTCCGGTTAATAGGTTACTCCCAAAAGCAATATAAAAGTGGATAAGAAAGCCCAATATTGCCCAAAACAGTAGATAATATAGCATGGAGCAATCAAAAATTATAGATACGTTGGAGACGTATCAACTTCGTATACCTTTGATGTCCTTGGGACATGGCATCTTTTCAATAGCATCAACCTTGGCTTTATCAACTTCAATACCTCTTTCAGAAACTTTATGCCCCAAGACAATACCTTCATTAACCATAAAGTGGCACTTTTCCCAATTTAAGACATGATTAGTTTCTTCACATCTCTGCAAAACTCGATCAAGGTTGCTCAAGCAATCATCAAAAGAAGATCCATAGATGGAAAAGTCGTCCATGAAAACCTCACAAATATTTTCACAAAAGTCAGATAATATAGCCATCATGCATCTTTGAAAGGTAGCAGGTGCATTACATAAACCAAAAGGCATACGTCTATAAGAAAAAGTACCAAAAGGGCATGTAAAAGTAGTCTTTGATTGATCTTTGGCTGACACAGGTATTTGAGATAAACCAGAATAACCATCTAGAAAGCAAAAATGTGTATGTTTGGACAATCTTTCTAGCATTTGATCGATAAAAGGTAAGGGGTAATGATCTTTTTAGTAGCCTTATTTAATTTGCGGAAATCAATTACCATCCTATAACCTGTAATAATTCTTCGAGGAATCAATCCATCTTTATCATTAGGAACAACAGTAATACCTCCCTTCTCAGGAACACAATGGACAGGGCTTACCCACTGACTATCAGCAACGGGATAAATTATACCTGCCTCAAGGAGCTTTAGTATCTCCTTTCTTACCAATTCTTTCATTTTAGGATTCAGTCGGGTTGATGATCACGAACTGGTTTAGCATCTTCTTCCAAATTAATTTTATGTTGACATAGAGTGGGACTAATGCCCTTAAGATCATCAAGCGTATACCCAATAGCAGCACGGTGCTTCTTCAGAGTTTTCAATAATCTCTCTTCTGCATGTTCTGAAAGGTTAGCACTAATAATAACATGATATATCTTTTTGTCATCAAGATAAGCATATTTAAGAGTATCAGGTAACTGTTTAAGCTCAAACACGGGATCACCCTTGGGTGGAGGAGGATCCCCTAGGATTTCAATAGGTATTTTTTCAGAATAGGTTCCTGCTTAAAGAATACTTCATCTAATTCCCTTCTTTCATTCATAAATGTATCATTTTCATGGTCTAACAAATATTGTTCTAAAGGATCACTAGGAGGTACGACAATAGAAGCAAGACCAATAATTTCATCCTTACTAGGTAATTCTTCTTCATAGTGTTGTCTACTAAATTTAGAGAAATTAAATTCATGAGTCATATCATCTAAACCGATAGTAACAACATATCTTATGCAATTTATGGTAGCATTAATAGTGTTTAAGAAGGGTCTACCAAATATAATGGGACAAAAGCTATCTTGTGGGGAACCAAGAACAAGAAAATCAGCAAGATATTTAGTTTTCCCACACAAGACTTCAACATATCTAACAATTCCCATTGGCGAAACAGTATCTCTATTGGCAAGTTTAATTGTGACATCAATATCTTCTAACTCAACAGGTGCAATATCATGCATAATTTCTCCATATAGGCTAATAGATATTGCACTAGCACTAGCACCCATATCACATAAGCCATGATAACAATGATCTCCTATTTTAACAGAAATAACAGGCATGCCTACCATAGGTCTAGGTTTATCTTTAGCACAGGGTTTAGCAATTCTAGCAGTTTCATCATAGAAATAAATAACATGCCCATCAATATTATCAGACAAGAGATCTTTAACAATAGCAATATTAGGTTCAACTTTAGCTTGCTCAGGAGCTATATATGTTTTAATATTGCTTTGACAAACTACAATTGAAGTTTAGCATGATCCTTTATCCTAATAGGGAAAGGTGGTTTCTCAACATAAGAAGTAGGAACAATTGGATCATTATAAGTGACAATCTTTTCTTCAACTTTAATAGGTGCAGCTACTTTTACTTCTATGGGAGGATGATATTTAAACCATTTCTCCTTGGGGAGATCAACATAAGTAGCAAAAGATTCACAGAAAGAAGCTACTATCTCAGAGTCAAGTCCATATTTAGTGTTAAATTTACGAAAAATATCGGTATCCATAAAAGATTTAACACAATCAAAACTAGGTGTTATACCTGACTCCTTACCTTTGTCGAGGTCTCAATCTTTAGAGTTGCGTTTAATTCTTTCCAATAAATCCCATTTGAATTCAATAGTCTTCATCATAAAAGAGCCAGCATAAGAAGTATCAAGCATGGTGCGATTGTTATCAGAAAGCCGAGCATAGAAATTTTGAATAATCATTTTTCTTGAGAGCTCATGATTGGGGCATGAATATAACATTGATTTAAGCCTCCCCCAAGCTTGAGAGACGCTTTCTCCTTCGCGAGGCCAAAAATTATATATGTAATTGCGATCACGATGAACAAGATGCATAGGATAAAACTTCTCATGAAATTCCAATTTCAAACGTTTGTAATTCCAAGACCCCATATCATCACATAGCCTATACCATGTCGATGCATCTCCCTTCAAAGATAAAGGGATGACCTTCTTTTTAACAACATCTCCAGGTACACCTGCAAGCTTAAATAATCCAAAAACTTGATCCACATATATCAAATGTTCATCAGGATGTTTTGTTCCATCTCCTAGAAAAGGATTAGCTAGCAGTTTTTCTATCATACCTGAAGGAACTTCAAAGCAAGCATTTTAATTTTCATTTTTATTTTCAATAGGTTCAGTAGGTTGAGGAGTAACTCTTTGCTCTACTGGTCGGGGTGAAGATACCCCGAACAAGCCCCTCAGAGGATTACTTTCCATAGTAACAAGTGACAGTAAATTTCAGCACACTATATAAATTTTTCCTTACCAAATTCCACCTACCAAAGGCGCTTCACTCCCCGGCAACGGCGCCAGAAAAACTCTTGATGACCCAACGAGGATCTATCGTAGTCCTTTCGATAAGTAAGAGTGTCGAACCCAACGAGCACCAGAAGGAAATGATAAGAGGTTTCCAGCAAGGTATTCTCTGCAAGTATTGAAACAAGTGGTAACAGATAGTTTTGTGATAGGATAATTTGTAACGAGCAACAAGTAATAAAAGTAAATAAAGTGCAGCAAGGTGGCCCAATCCTTTTTGTAGCAAAGGACAAGCTTGGACAAACTCTTATATAGAGAAAAGCGCTCCCGAGGACACATGGGAATATCGTCAAGCTAGTTTTCATCACGTTCATATGATTCGCGTTCGGTACTTTGATAATTTGGTATGTGGGTGGACCGGTGCTTGGGTACTGCCCTTACTTGGACAAGCATCCCACTTATGATTAACCTCTATTGCAAGCATCCGCAACTACAACAAAAGTATTAAGGTAAACCTAACCATAGCATGAAACATATGGATCCAAATCAGCCCCTTACGAAGCAATGCATAAACTAGGGTTTAAGCTTCTGTCACTCTAGCAACCCATCATCTACTTATTACTTCCCAATGCATTCCTCTAGGCCCAAATAATTGTGAAGTGTCATGTAGTCGACGTTCACATAACACCACTAGAGGAGAGACAACATACATCTCATCGAAATATCGAACGAATACCAAATTCACATCTTATATTTACTAATCGGAAGCACCAATGGAGATTCCACGTTAATTCTCATTAATCACGTAAATTTAACCTTCAGATCTCAAGCCTACGGTCCAGATGAAATAAGTGGGGTTTAGAGTCCTAAAAATATACATCTGCAAAAAAGAGAGTAGAAGGACATGATTTTATGTGTACGTAATCTCCAACGTGAGGCAGCTATAGATGTATCTTGATTTAAAAAAACTATAAATGTATCTAACATCTAAATTTAACCTTCAGATCTCAAACCCATGGTAATTGTAGTTTAGAGTCCTGAAAAGATACACCTGCAAAAAAAAAGAGTCCTCAAAGGATACGATTGTATGTATAATCTCCAACGTGAGGCAGTTGTACATGCATCTTCTCTGGCCCGACGCTCAAGGCAACAGAGATGCATCCTCTTCCTCACCTGCAAGACCTTCCCTTCCGCTCCTCCTCATACAACCATCCATGAGCCCACACGAGCCACCCTCTGATACATAGCACAACTCAGACAGAAAGAAGCTCCATAGACAAGCGTACTTTCTTCTCAATGGAAGGATCGATGGACATATCACCCAATCTTTGCTTTCATAATCCCAGACTTTCATTATGTGACCTGGATAGTCCTATTGACAACGTCAAAACCTTGGTGAAGAAGCACGATCATTTGATCATGTGAGCAGATGGATTGGCTTCACCGCGGCATCTTGGTCGAAGCATGTCGTCCTCGATTTGAAGTTGAACATCCGATCAAGATGAACTACGTGGAGTAACCCAAGGTCCCATATTATAATGTTTCAGAGTGATGCGGCCATGGTTATGACAACAAAGTTGGATCACGATGAACTGCTTGCACAGGCCCTAGACTCTGTCATCTAAAGTTGATGCACTACCTGCAGTAGCCTGAGGTCCCATGTTGTAACGTTACATTGTGAGCGGCACTATTATACGAGTATGACAAGTCCAACAATCTCATATCACGATGCACTACTGCAGCGGCCCTAGACGCCGTGGTCATGAATAATTTCCTGTTCGATGGGTCGTTGTTCTCCTGGTCAGGTATTTGGCAAAGTGATTTTCTGTTATCTAATATTAGTTCCTACGGGCCTACGAGTAGATTTACTGATGAATTCCTTTGAAATATGGTGTATTATTTATTCATCAGGACTTCTGATCTATTACTGTGGTTAATCCCCATACTGTTATTTTAACATAAATTGGTTGTTTATACGAACCAAGGGGCACTGACAGGAGGTACAAATTAAAATTGTGTGCCAAAATTGATAGTTTTAACTCCAGTATTAATTGTACTATGTACTATGCTGATGCAACCAAGTTATTTTCCACTTTTCCTATATATTGTGCCTGGACAGGTACAATTTTCCATCTATAAGTACCAAATTAGCAGTAAAATCAATGTTTAGGAGTCAACAAAGTGCTGCAAACTATTCAGGTTCAGTTTCTGTTCCGTGGCGTCAATGACTAAATTTTATTGAAGTTCATCATGTTTGATCGGTGAGGATGCATTCAAGAATATAAGACATGTTTAAGTTACGATGGATTAATTTGAAGGTACTATCTGTATCGTGCTACTTAAGATAGATATTATCAATCAATATTGCTTCAACGAACTTTGCTTTTTGCCAGGTACAATGTACCAAGCCGTAAACGCCCGTCCTGATGTGAGGCAGCTGGCAGAAAACGGATTTGGCCCAGCTATGTGGCGCAGTGGTTAACCTTCCGTTGGCTGGGAGAGCGAGTATTACTCCACCTCATTGTTTGTTGTGTACTCTACTCGGCTCCGACATCACTCTCGATGATCTTAGATGAGCCCCCTGTAGGGTTCGAGTTAACAAATGCCATTTTTTTGCGAAACACAAATGCCATTTGTGTAAGTTCAATTGTAGTTGTTGCCAACACAGATCGTTGCCCACCCGTTTTTTTTATTTACCTGTGAATTAGGTGACTGCTCAAATCTTGGATATGAGGCTCGCATTAGCGCAGTATACCGAAGAAGGATTACAAAATAGTTTGTTGGCATATTCAACAAGGTTCGAAAATTGTTTTTGATCTTATGTATGTCTGTGAACTTGCGCTGCTTGCATGAAAAGGTACAAAGCGGGAACATGGTGAGTCTATCAAGATTAAAGCAGTGCATTAATGTACATGTCATCTTCCACTTGGAAAAACTGCAAGGGGTTCTCCTGCAATCTGCCCATGTGTCTATGAGCAGAGCTTAGTCAGCATTTTTGTTTTAGCTTCTTCAGACTTAGACACAGGTGTTTGTGTCAAAAAAACTGCTAGCATGTATAAGCGGCGCTGTCACTTAGAATGAATGAAAATAGTATTCTTTGGCGCAAAGGGTGCTATTTTCTTAGATAAAGTTAGGTATATTTGTTCATGAAGAAACTATCTAGCCTCTATTATAATGTACATGTGTTGCTGCCTCTTTTGTCCTACAAATCATGTTCCTACACTAGAATCAAATGTAAATATATTTTGACATTAAGTATGGAACTGCTCATTTTTCTTCTCTTTTATCCATATCATGTAATTATTGTTGAATAATTTGGTAGACAAATGACCATTTGATTCCAGGCCATAATCGTGTGTACAACTTTTCTGGATGATTTCCCTTTTGTGCTCCGCACATCGATTTATTTAGGAGAGTTAACAATGTGAAAAATTCTTTGTATTTTCGTTTCTGCATGAGCTTTCAGCACATGTCAAATAAAATAGTCATCTTATATGGGGGTAACAAAATAACACCATCAAGCTTTTGAACAAATGAAAATTTAGCTGGGTATATGATGACATGAGCAAACATCCCATATAATGGAAGTTTTACTTGAAAAAACACTACTATGTTGCCAAGTATATAACTAGCCCGTGCTGTTGCACGGGTCGATGACTAGTGACTACTAATAGCAAGACTTCTCCCATGTCCTCAGGAACAAAAGTAACTACTCATAAAGCATAAACATGTTCATAATTAGAGGGGTATTAATGTGCATATAGGATCTGAACATATGATCTTCCACCAATTAAACCAACTAGCATCAACTACAATGAGTAATTAACACTACTGGCAACCTACTAGCACCAATCCCAGACTTGGAGACAAGAATTGGATACAAGAGATGAACTAGGGTTTTGTGAGGAGATGGTGCTGATGAAGATGTTGATGGAGATTGCCCTCTCTCGATGAGAGGAGCGTTGGTGATGACGATGGCGATGATTTCCCCCACCGGGAGGGAAGTTTCCCCGGCAGAACAGCTTCGCTAGAGCCCTAGATTGGTTCCCCCAAGGTTCCGCCTCGTGGCGGCAGAGTTTCATCCGAGAAGATGGCTTGTTATTTTTTCCCATCGAAAGACTTCATATAGCAGAAGAGGGTCACCGGAGGGCCACCAGGGGGCCCACTGAAGGAAATATGCCCTAGAGGCAATAATAAAGTTATTATTTATTTCCTTATATCATGATAAATGTTTATTATTCATGCTAGAACTGTATTAACCGGAAAATAATACATGTGTGAATACATAGACAAACAGAGTGTCACTAGTATGCCTCTACTTGACTAGCTTGTTGATCAAAGATGGTTATGTTTCCTAACCATAGACATGAGTTGTCATTTGATTAACGGGATCACATCATTAGGAGAATGATGTGATTGACTTGACCCATTCCGTTAGCTTAGCACTTGATCATTTAGTTTGTTGCTATTGCTTTCTTCATGACTTATACATGTTCCTATGACTATGAGATTATGCAACTCCCGTTTACTGGAGGAACACTTTGTGTGCTACCAAACGTCACAATGTAACTGGGTGATTATAAAGGTGCTCTACAGGTGTCTCCCAAGGTACTTGTTGGGTTGGCGTATTTCGAGATTAGGATTTGTCACTCCGATTGTCGGAGAGGTATCTCTGGGCCCTCTCGGTAATGCACATCACCTATGCCTTTTAAGCATTGCAACTAATGAGTTAGTTGCGAGATGATGTATTACGGAACGAGTAAAGAGACTTGCCGGTAACGAGATTGAACTAGGTATTGAGACGCCGACGATCGAATCTCGGGCAAGTAACATACCGATGACAAAGGGAACAACGTATGTTGTTATGCGGTCTGACCGATAAAGATCTTCGTAGAACATGTAGGAGCCAATATGAGCATCCAAGTTCCGCTATTGGTTATTGACCAGAGACGTGTCTCGGTCATGTCTACATAGTTCTCGAACCCGTAGGGTCCGCACGCTTAACGCCACAATGACAGTTATATTATGAGTTTATATGTTTTGATGTACCGAAGGAGTTCGGAGTCCCGGATGAGATCAGGGACATGACGAGGAGTCTCAAAATGGTCGAGACGTGAAGATTGATATATTGGACGACTATATTCGGACTTCAGAAAGGTTCCGAGTGATTCGGGTATTTTTCGGAGTACCGGAGAGTTACGGGAATTCGCCGGGGAGTATATGGTCCTTATTGGGCCATACGGGAATAGAGGAGATAGGCCAAAAGGAAGGAGGCCTGCGCCCCCCCTCTGGTCCGAATTGGAGAAGGGGTGCAACCCCCTTTTCCTTCTCCCTCTCCTCCTCTTTCCTTCACTCCTACTCCAACAAGGAAAGGAGGAGTCCTACTCCCGGTGGGAGTAGGACTCCCCCTTGGCGCGCCCTCCTCCTAGGCCAGCCGCCTCCCCCCTTACTCCTTTATATACAGGGGCAGGGGGCACCTCTAGACACAAGTTGATCAAGTTGATCGTCTCTTAGCCGTGTGCGGTGCCCCCCTCCACCATAATCCACCTCGATCATATCGTAGTTGTGCTTAGGCGAAGCCCTGCATCGGTAGAACATCATCATCGTCACCACGCCATCGTGCTGACGAAACTCTCCCTCAACACTCGGCTGGATCGCAGTTCGAGCGACGTCATCGAGTTGAATGTGTGCAGAACTCGGTGTTGTCTACTGAATTTAGAAAAATTAAATTCATGAGTCGTATCATCTGAACCGATAGTAACAACATCGCTTTTGCAATCTATGGTGGCATTAACAGTGTTTAAGAAGGGTCTACCAAATATAATGGGACAAAAGCTATCTTGTGGGGAACCAAGAACAAGAAAATCAGCAGGATATTTAGTTTTCCCACACAAGACTTCAACATCTCTAACAGTTCCCATTGGTGAAATAGTATCTCTATTGGCAAGTTTAATTGTGACATCAATATCTTCTAACTCAACAGGTGCAATATCATGCATAATTTCTCTATATAGGCTAATAGGTATTGCACTAGCACTATCACCCATATCACATAAGCCATGATAACAATGATCTCCTATTTTAACAGAAATAACAGGCATGCCTACCACAGGTCTAGGTTTATCTTTATCACGGGGTTTAGCAATTCTAGCAGTTTCATTACAGAAGTAAATAACATGCCCATCTATATTATCAGACAAGAGATCTTTAACAATAGCAATATTAGGTTCAACTTTAACTTGCTCAGGAGGGGTATATGTTTCAATATTGCTTTTACGAACCATAATTGAAGCTTTAGCATGATCCTTTATCCTAACACAGAAAGGTGGTTTCTCAACATAAGGAGTAGGAACAATAGGATCATTATAAGTGATAGTCTTTTCTTCAACTTTAACAGGTGCATCTACTTTACTTCTATGGGAGGATAATATTTAAACCACTTCTCCTTGGGGAGATCAACATAAGCAGCAAAAGATTCACAGAAAGAAGCTACTATCTCAGAGTCAAGTCCATATTTAGTGCTAAATTTAGTAAAAATATCGGTATACATAAAAGATTTAACACAATCAAAACTAGGTGTCATACCTGACTCCTTACCATTGTCGAGGTCCCAATCTTCAGAGTTGCGTTTAATTCTTTCCAATAAATCCCATTTGAATTCAATAGTCTTCATCACAAAAGAGCCAGCACATGAAGTATCAAGCATGGTGCGATTGTTACCAGAAAGCCGAGCATAAAATTTTTGAATAATCATTTCTCTTGAGAGCTCATGATTGGGGCATGAATGTAACATTGATTTAAGTCTCCCCTAAGCTTGAGCGATGCTTTCTCCTTCGCGAGGCCA
>NC_041388.1:563896695-563920612 GCF_002162155.2 Triticum dicoccoides | reverse complement strand
TATATATATATAATTGCGATCACGATGAATAAGATGCATAGGATAAAACTTTTGATGAAATTCCAATTTCAATCGTTTGTAATTCCAAGACCTCATATCATCACATAGCCTATACCATGTCGATGCATCTCCCCTCAAAGATAAGGGGAAGACCTTCTTCTTAACAACATCTCCGGGTACACCTGCAAGCTTAAATAATCCACAAACTTGATCCACATATATCAAATGTTCATCAGGATGTTTTGTTCCATCTCCTAAAAAAGGATTAGCTAGCAGTTTTTCTATCATACCTGAAGGAACTTCAAAGCAAGCATTTTCATTTTCATTTTCATTTTCAATAGGTTCAGTAGGTTGAGGAGTAACTCTTTGCTCTACTGGTCGGGGTGAAGATACCCCGAACAAGCCCCTCAGAGGATTACCTTCCATGGTAATAAGTGACAGTAAATTTCAGCACACTATATAAATTTTTCCTTACCAAATTCTACCTACCAAAGGCGCTTCACTCCCCAGCAACGGCGCCAGAAAAGAGTCTTGATGACCCACAAGTATAGGGGATCTATCGTAGTCCTTTCGATAAGTAAGAGTGTCGAACCCAACGAGGAGCAGAAGGAAATGATAAGCGGTTTCCAGCAAGGTATTCTCTGCAAGTACTGAAATAAGTGGTAACAGATAGTTTTGTGATAAGATAATTTGTAACGAGCAACCAGTAACAAAAGTAAATAAGGTGCAGCAAGGTGGCCCAATCCTTTTTGTAGCAAAGGACAAGCCTGGACAAACTCTTGTATGATGTAAAGCGCTCCCGAGGACACATGGGAATATCATCAAGCTAGTTTTCATCATGTTCATATGATTCGTGTTCGGTACTTTGATAATTTGGTATGTGGGTGGACCGGTGCTTGGGTGCTGCCCTTACTTGGACAAGCATCCCACTTATGATTAACCTCTATTGCAAACGTCCGCAAATACAACAAAAGTATTAAGGTAAACCTAACCATAGCATGAAACATATGGATCCAAATCATCCCCTTACGAAGCAACGCATAAACTTGGGTTTAAACTTCTGTCACTCTAGCAACCCATCATCTACTTATTACTTCCCAATGCCTTCCTCTAGGGCCAAATAATGGTGAAGTGTCATGTAGTCGACGTTCACATAACACCACTAGAGGAGAGACAACATATATCTCATCAAAATATCGAACGAATACCAAATTCACATGACTACTAATAGCAAGACTTCTCCCATGTCCTCAGGAACAAAAGTAACTACTCAAAAAGCATAAACATGTTCATAACCAGAGGGGCATTAATATGCATATAGGATCTGAACATATGATCTTCCACCAATTAAACCAACTAGCATCAACTACAAGGAGTAATTAACACTACTAGCAACCTACTAGGATCAATCGCGGACTTGGAGATAAGAATTGGATACAAGAGATGAACTAGGGTTTTGAGATGAGATGGTGCTGATGAAGATGTTGATGGAGATTGCCCTCTCCAGATGAGAGGAGCGTTGGTGATGACGATGGCGATGATTTCCCCCTCCGGGAGGGAAGTTTCCCCGGTAGAACAGCTCCGCCAGAGCCCTATATTGGTTCCGCCAAGGTTCCGCCTCATGGCGGCGGAGTTTCGGCCGAGAAGATGGCTTATGATTTTTTTTCCATCGAAAGACTCCATATAGCAGAAGATGGCCACCGGAGGGCCACCAGGGGGCCCACGAGGTAGGGGGCGCGCCCATGGGGGTAGGGCGCGCCCCCCACCCTCGTGGGCAGGGTGTGGCCCCCCTGGTGAGGTTCTTGTTCTCAGTATTTTTTATATATTTGGAAAACATCTTCCGTGAAGTTTCAGGACTTTTGGAGCTGTGCAGAATAGGTCTCTAATATTTGCTCCTTTTTCAGCCCAGAATCCCAGCTGCCGGCATTCTCCCTTTTTATGTAAACCTTGTAAAATAAGAGAGAATAGGCATAAGTATTGTGACATAATGTGTAATAACAGCACATAATGCAATAAATATCGATATAAAAGCATGATGCAAAATGGACGTATCAGTGTCTTCCCTGCAAGATGTGTCAAGAGAAATAACGTCAGGAACAATTTCATTTGAATAGTAATGCTGAGAAGTCTTACTAATTAGACCCCCAAGAAATCCTTACTTCCTGCATATCCCTGTTGGCAGGCTCCTTGGGAAGCATGTATTCCACGAACTCATGTCTGGCTCCCATCCAGGGAAGAATGCCTTTATGCATATCTTTATGGCCTTGTGAAGCTCATCCGCCACCTTCCTGTGCCTCAGCTGAATTTACTTGTCAAACTCGTCTCAATTGTTCATTGTTGGGTCAAGGACAAAAATCTTTGCCCTTGGGAAATCCCATATGTATGTAGACCATTTGAAGTCGAATTTCACGGGCAACACAAACTGAATATCATAAAATAAAGTAGCTCGATATTAATGTCCATATACCAGAGTTGATCAATCATATATTAACTTTTTGCTCGTTTATTTTCACCTCTGTGCTCTTATTAACCTCATACGTGATATGAGGTCTGACAAACATGTCCTTTATGTACCTCATTTTTGAAATGTTGTCTTCCCTGCTCACATGGTTCTGCATGATTTAGAAAATCTATGAGTATGGCATAGCTGAAAAATCAAAACTGGTGTTATTCAACAAACACAGGGATATAATGTCCTCACCACAAAATCTGGCTCTAGCCAATGTCGCTAGCATCCTTCCCCTTTGGCAGCAGCAAAAACAACATCCATCTACTGGTACCTTCTCATCGCCAATGTCATCAGCACATTATCCACCTGACCACCATCACGTAGCATCTCACGCAGCTATGCTCTGCTAATGTCCATGTATTTTGGGTTTGAGCTAATAATCCACATGCTACATATTTCAATCAAAGCATATTGCTCTCAACAAACTAGGCAGTACAAATGTTAATTTTGGAAACCAAAAATAAACAAAAATATTTTCATTCGGATAGCTTACTCTTTCAGCTTGTTCGCATTCTCCCTATAAAACAACTTGTATATTTGCACCACATTCGCTAGAGCTCTAGTAGGAGGGTCATAACCATTACAAACAGAGACCTTGCGTATTTCCCAGGCTTCACTACCCTCCTTGGCTGTGGTTGTGTGCTAAATGATCCTTGCGACATGGCGATGCTCAAGTTGATTGCTCCCTCCTCAATCTCCTCCCTAATGTCAAGATCGATAGCACACATCTAGCGGTGGAGGCTAACCGTAGAAGTCCTGTTAGATTTACTTGCAGACAATTGGTTTGGTGCTGGAGTGCTGACAATCTGCATGCCCGAATCTGTTTGACAAAAACAGCAGATTTCTCATTGCGGTCAGAAAGCAATTATATTAGTTGCTGTTGTTAACAATCAATCAATTCTATTAGCTGCTGCTATTAACAATCAAGCGAATTGGTTAATATATCAAGTTTACCTCTGATAGCTTGCACATTTGTTGCTGCTGAACCTGGCGTGTTGTTTGCTGACGCAACCGTCAATTCTGAAAAATGCATAGAATAATGCATTAGAGCATTGCATTTTGTTGTTGTTGTAAATGATGATCAATCATACGCATCTAAATACCATACCTTTTGATGACAAAACTGTTGTGAATGCATTCATCAAGTCTGTCTTCCTAAGCCTTGTCATTACAACTTTGAACCTTCTCGCATCTCTATATCATGAATTGATGCACCACCATCTAGGTTCTCTTGTTCTTCGGAAGGAACTATTGACAATTGATTAACTTCCATACCCTCCTTTTGTTTTTCTTCACCATCATCATGTCCATTTGCATGTTGTGGAGAACATATAACTTCATTTCTTGTAGCCCCACATAACTCTGACATTGTCAAGCTGTTTCTGGTTTTGTCCTCTAACTGTCCAGTCTCATCGCCAACCACCCCAGTCTGCCCCTACTATATTCATCTGCTGCTTCAAGCAAGTCATCAATTGCTTTATGTGCTTCTTCATGTGCACCTTCAGATTCTTCAGAGCTCTCTATCCTTTTCCTTTTAGGTGTGTGTCTCTATGATGCCACAACCTTCCTTCTTTTCAACCCTCCTTGCCTTTTCCCCAGTGGATGAACATTTGCGGAATTTCCCTCTGCCGACTTTATGCTCAGTGGAGTCTCTGCATCTCCTTGAATGCCATCTGAGGAATAGCAAAAAACCACATTGTTCAGTTAAAAAGCTCTGCTATGATTTTATAAGCGCAAACATCATTATATTTTCTTTAGTTTACACACCTATTTTTTTTGAATACTTGGCTCTCTTCTTTCTTCCCTTCATTGCTTCAGTTATTTGGTTGATGTCTGCAACTATCTTTGCACTCTCTGCAACTAATAGCCCTTTTGTATCATTGACAATCTCCTCCCATTCTGTTGCGTGTCTCTTGTTTAATCTTTCACCCTTCCTTGATACCAGATGTACGACTGCCTGGCACTTGTTAGAATACTGCTCGACCTTGTTTATAATAATCCCTTGAAACTGCATTTTTTATAAAAGTTAGCATAATGTTATGTCAGACTAAATTTCAATTCATACTGAAACATATAGATTTTTATTTATATCAATTCTTACTTCTGTGAGCACTCTATCACCCGCCATTCCGTCTGTGTTGCACCCAACACCGCATCCATCTATTGTATTTTGAGCTGCTGTGGCCATGTGGTTACGGTTGTAGCATACTGTCCCCGGCTTCCTTGGCTGTAAACATTACTCCAAAATGAGCTCAATAAGCTTACATCAAAAAGCATTTTTACCAATGCTAGTATAAATTCTCAGTAAACCTATGACTAAAACATCTCGATGGATGGATAATTAAACAAAAAATTATAAGTAGAACTAACTTCAAACTATGCCTATAGGTAGATAATTGAGGTGAACAGTACTACCAATATAAAATTTCATAGTAATTCATCACATAGAACATCAATGCAGAGAATTTAACAGCTCAAGCAATAGATAACACATGCAACATAGTCTAAAAAATCCATAATCCTTGCGATCATAAAACCATTGCCAACTACTGTGGTCTATATGTTGACTTACCAGCAGGTGTCCATATACCACAATCTCTGCATGTTTCCCAGTTGTTGTGTCTTTGTCAATAATTTCTGAATAGTCATTTGTGTGTAGGGCTTGCACCTGGGGAACACGTCGTGGGCCAGGTTCTTATCCTCTCGTTCTAGGTTGTCAAGATAGAAAACATGTGACATAAAACATTCGCCTGATTAGTGGTTTGAACATAGCTTTAATTCGAAAAGACACATTCTCTCGAACCTGCAAGAAGAATGTGCATCCAATGAGATTTGACTTCAGTTTCCTGCCTAGCAGTTTAGACTTCACCCTACCAGCAGAGGACAACAACTCTTCTCTAATGTACCTTCCCCAATTGAACATTCGAATCATATCAGGTATGTTCAGGGCATTCCAATAGTCTGTCATGAAGTAGTTGTGCTTAAGCGGCGAGGCTAGGAGGAAAGTCATTGCGCATATCGCAAAAGCAACCTTGAATTTTCCTGCTTCAGCCTTTGTCATGGGTCTTCCATATTTTAACTATCGGTGTGATCTTATTATCTCCAATGTCAATACCTAAGATATCACAGACATTCTATGCCACGTGGTCTGGTGCATTCCTTGTAACAGGAGATCCTACTGATGGCACTCCAAGAACCTTGCCGACATCTCCGTCGTTGAAAGGTAAGTCTCTCCTTGCATCAATTATAATAGCAGATGCCTTCTCATCAACCTTGCTCATAAGCCACATGGATTGTTGCCTGTTCGACTTTTTTATTGTTGGTAAATCTAGTATACCTTCAAACTCCATCTCATGTACTAGACCCTTCTTTTCTTCAGACAGTCCATCAGCCAAGCCCTTCATCTTTTTTATGCTGCTCCTTGAATTTATTGGGTTCTGTGATGCCTTCTTCTTCCCCTTTCCATCTCCATCAGACTCTGAGTCTTTGTTTACACCGATTTGTTGTGTAGGATACACATCGAACCCTTCTGATTTTTCCTCATCGGACTGGTGGTAATCAGCTGATGATGAACTAGATACCATCTCCTGAAATGTGTTAAAAACAGAGTCAGGGGACATGTATAGGCTACAACTTTATGAATAACATTGATGTGTGAGGCTGAATGCAACAAAAACCAATCTCAATACACACTACAGATAATCAAGCTGTGCATATATTTACATCCCATAGTCCTCATAATATTTTATTATCACACTATGTACAATTTATGAATATATAGTCCATGATATTAATTGCAGATATAATACATAAGCAAGCAAGCAATATGTGTTTCATATTAACTATTATAGAGTTAGGCAATACTTCATATTGCATTCACATCTTCCCAATCTCTTCAGTTCTCCACATTTTCCTAGTTAAGTCCCAGCCCAGTCAGACATTTGGATGCAGTGTAAAAATGCATATCTCTGCGCTCTGTTTGCAGTTAAATTTGCAATAAATTAATCCTCGTTCTTAATAATGCACACTATTTCTGATCCCACTAGTAGATAAATTATATTAATGTATAATTCATTATCTTTGCTTGCAGATATAATGCTTTAACAACTATGCCAAATTCTTTTCAACGCCAGGTCTTATTCATCCATTACATTCATCAGGTAGGGGATAACCGTTTCTTTTTAAGAATTATACCATCCATGCAATACATCAGGTATCTCTAATATTAGCATTTAGATTTCAGTAATAAATATTACGGCAAGTATCAAATGTCAGAAACTAGGATCATTGCAAACAGTTAAGGGAAATGCCACACAAAATAAGCTACCACAGCAAATTCGACATGGATAAGAATCCAACTATAAGGGGAAAACACACAAAAACTCCCCAACACCCCGCCCCCAAAAGCTTATAGATTAAACCTCCTCTCTGAATCGAGAAGTTAGTACCTTTTTCATCCTTTGTGATGAGTGAGGAGCAGCAACAGCTGAGAATGAAGCTCTGTCAATGGACTCCCCCCTCACAGCTCGTCCTTTTCAACAAGTGAATGTGATAGGGGTCTAGATAGGTGTTGGGAATCTTTTTGTACTGGACACCCAACTACCCGCCCGTGACTGCACAAAAATTCTAAAATTTGGGCCAATCTTTCTTTTGACCTTCCCGCTGACAAGCCATTGTATAAAAGTTATTTTTCTGTGATGGTACTGTACCCAAGACAACTCTTAAACCATTATGTAACCAAATATTTCTGGTGTTTCTTTTTTTCAACTAGTAGTTATATATAATGAGAATATTAACGATGAATACCGAACATTGTTTTTGTAACCACCAAGATCAACCAGAAATACATCGTTGCTTATAAGTAGTTTAAGTTGGTTCATCCTCTTAAAATGTCAGCGTTCACAATCTCACCTCCCGAGGCACATAGCATAAAAAGTCCTTTGTTGATTGAGTAAAAGTACCTAGGTTCAAACGCCTAAGTGCATATGCAAACATCGTATCTCTTCTGTAGCTGACAAGTACCAAAACTGTTCTTTTTCCTGAGGTGCGGCAGCATATTACTAATAAGTTCCAACGGTCAAGTCAAATGCAACTTCATGCATTTTCTTTCCATTTCTCGTACATAAATCACTGCCCAGACTTGTGCCAAAATAACTCATGCACCACTAGATCAAAAACAACTTTATTGGTAACAAAGAAAGCTAGATTGTAGAACATAAAGAAATAGGAAAGTTAAAGAGCATGCAACTTAAGATTAACTAAACTCGCACAAAGGAAAAGTTGCAGAACAAACTAAAGGAAATTAATTCCCACTTCATCTTAACCAACTAGTCATTTCCCAAACCACGCAACCGTGACTGCAATCATCGCTGCCACTGGTGCGATGGACGCGAGAGCAAGCTGTAGCACCTTGTTCATCGTCCTGAGATTCCTGATCTCCCTGTTTCTTTCAGCCATCTCCTCAATGAACTCATCTCAATCCTCGGTAACCTCGCGCAGCCTCACTCGTTCAGCTCGGATTCTCTTCTGCATGTATTCCTCTAGTGCATCCTCCCACATGTAGACCTCGCACACTTTTCTCTGAACCTGCATATAAACATCAAGAACAAGAGGAAAATAATCTTTAGTCAGGGGAATCTGCTTTGTATAGGAGGGAATCTTGTTCCTCTTTTCTTTTATATTTCTTACCCCATAGTTCACGCAGCTGTAGTAGAACTTGTCCTGCCTCGCCATGGCAGAGCCAGCTTTCCTGGCACAAGGCAAGCCGCATGCGCATCCATATATCGGAGCTACAGTGGACATGTTATCTTAAAGTTCTATGGTTTCTGATGAAGAAGTGTTGTGGCGATTCATTGTCCATCCCACTCTTATGTATAGGCCTGATACTAAATGTATCCATCTGTCTACAACCAACCACAATACACATACTTTTGGCGATACTGATGGGGGCATTGTCCTAATCAGGACCATACAGCGCGCAGGTGCAATTGTTAAGCTTTGTTGTCAAATCCAACTTATCTCATGTACTGTTGTACCGCATCGTTTTGATAGAGCATTGCATTGTCCATTGGTCTATTGGATGGACTTGTGTACTGTCCAACACTTTGCACAGGATGGGATGTGCCCCATGGCATGGTACTGCTCCTCTCTAAGGGATGCATGTATTTTATTATAATAATATACACCCACCCTTCCCTCCTTATCAACACGGCATTCTTGTTCTTTATTTGGTTTCTGACATTACCAACTGTCCTGCTGGAGCGCCCTAAACACTTCTTTTGCCAGTGAGACACCCTGTGCCACCTTCTGTTAGTAACAAAACATATAACTATATTTTAGATCTTAAAATCAAATCACACTTTCATCAACAAATTATCCCACTGAAAACCCAGTCAAAACCATTTGCCTTCCCGTTCAGATAGCGCCTCCCTTGGATTCCTTCTGGCCAGCTCCCACCCATATGTCAAATCAACTTAAACAGTTGTGTTGCTTGAGCTCTCCATAGACTAGTACCTCAAAGTTGTATATATAACTCAACCTAGCTACCTCGTTCTCATACACACCGACGTGATGGATCCCAACTCCGAGGCGACCGATGCTTTGTTCACCGCCGAAGCCATGATGGTTTTCCCAGCACACTCAACTGGCACCCAGGCAATCCCTGTGAGTATTACGACTGTCCTTTTCTTCCAAACTTTCATGGTAGAATTATTGCAGTTTTATTAACCTAGATCAAATCCACAGGCTCATCCTTCCACTCTCCGTCCTATGACAATCAAGCAGCTATATGATGGATTTCTCCAGGACATAGAGTGTTATCCTATCTTAGTTGACGGAGAGAATGTTTCATCAGTGAGTGAATATATCCTATCATTTCCATTATCAAACCCGTCCTATTAATTTTCTTAATATACATTTCCTTTTTAGGTTATCCTGATGGGAACCGTTGCTTTTTTATCTCGCTTCTTCAGGCCGGAAACCCCTGCTGACTTTAAGCTTGCCTGGTCAACAAGGTTCCTTTCCTATATTAATGTTACCATCAGGATCATATAATAATTGCAAGTCTGGTAAATTGCACTAGTTTGAAGGTTTAATATTATATGCAGCAATGGTGATTATGTTCAACTGTTTGGCAAACCTGCGATGAATGAAAGATTCCTTTAGATTAAAGCTTTCAAGATCAGGTTATATTAGTCACTTTTTTCTTTATCTGTCTCCGACTCTATTCAGCAAATCAATACACACAAGATATTCATTTTTAATTAGACACACATTTTAAAATATTGCAAGGTAATCGAGAACTACAATGACACTATGCATCACTACTTGTATACCATACATACAACATTAGAGATTCGCAAGAAAAACACTCTCAAGGTAATAGTTATTATTATTATTACGTTATAACTACGTGATACATACATTCATTCACACACATGTTACATCTCATAGGCAAAAATAAAACCGGTCTCGTCAGCATCAACTGTGTTCCCAAAGGGCCCGTCAATTACACCGGCTGAGGTACCTTTGCATTCATCAACCAAGGACAAGATATTTGCCATCCTGCGTGATCCAGCTTATAGGTATGTAACGGTTAGCTGACACATAAAGTTCTTTGCTTGTTACAATGGATAACTGCCCGTTCATTCACCAAGTTCCGTTTGCCTTTATCATATGTAACCACAGTAAGCTACTTGGAAATGCCATGCATAACCGGTAGTTTAAAAGTAAAGATCCATCACCAGTCTCGAGGATAATTCCAAGTTTAATCACATTTGTCTCAATACAGTGATATTCAGCATGGCGTTAGCTTGAAGTTGATCCGAAGTGCACTGGACATCAGTCGGGACGAAATAATGTAAGATATAACAGAGACCAATAATCATTTTTGTTAATAAGATTTCTGATACATCTTTCATTTTGTATTTGGCATAATGCACCAGGCAAGTCATTACAGAGCAGATTTATCTTGGGATGATATACACAACAGCTGATGACAACCACTTCAAGTCCTCCATCTGAATTGCTCTATGCTGCACGTGTTAAGCTTGAGAGTTTAATCATCGTTTAGATTTTAATAATTTTAATTGTCAGACATTTATCGTCTATCTTGGACATTATTTTCAATTAGACCTCTCATGTTTGTAACATTTATTTCAACCCAAGTTATTTTGTCATGTGATGGCCCACTTCCCCACCTTTGCCTGTATTACACCCCATTCTACCCTTCTTTCCCAAACCAACCGCTATCCTCCTCCATTCACCATGGACATGGAGCAGCTAGATTTCTCATCTCTCTTAGATAACAATATTTTGAGTGATATTCTCATTAGGTTAGGCTGCACTAGATCCCTTGTTCGTAGTTTTGTAGTTAGCTCTAGATGGTTCGAGATATGTAGCTCCCAGCAGTTCACCATGGAGTACGCTCGCCGGAATGCTCCAGCCGTCCTCGGTTTCATTACTGCTTTTGAGCATATCTTCGAGCTTCACGTACGTCTTGTGGACGTCGAGGCTCACCCTCCTGATGGAGGACAAGCTGCTCTTCTTTCTAGGGTGGATGTGGCCACATTTTCCACGGACAACATCCTTGCATCTGAAGCAGGTCAGTTGCTCATCTTGGTCAGGGGCCTCGATGGTGGTTTCTTCTCTGTTTGTCCAACTCCTCCAATTTCTCGGACATTCCTAGCACCTAGAATGCCTAGAGTCCCTCTTGTTCCACCTCAACACACTGCTAATTTGTACGGGCAATTTGGTGTCATCCTCCATGACAGTAGTCCTAAATTTTCCTTCTTTGTTAAGCAAGCAGCTGGCCCATTCGTCCGTTCTTATTCTGGTTTGAGTTTCGGTTCAGTTTCAGATCTATATGTCCATGTTTGCATCCTAAAAAACAACGAATGGTCCCGCTTTGTTTCCCCACCACTACGAACTCCTCCTGGCAGTGACCCACCATTTTTTCCATTGGGATCCATATTGTCTCCTAGTTGGTTCTAATCTATACATGATGTATGTTGTAGGGTTTGTGGTTTGCTTCAACATAGAAACTTCAGTTTTCTCCACTATCAGCCTCCCTATATCTGCAACTTCATGCTTTGATTACCACGTCTCTAGGAGAAGTTCAGGTATCATATCATTTGTTCACAGTGCCAATCTGTCACTTAGCACATGGACATTAACATCACAACACCATGAACAAAAAGAATGATTTCATGTGTCAGAAACCAGTCTGGTAACATCTTTTGCAAGCCACACTCAGCACCCTATGTGGCGTCAATTCTTCCATAATGATGATATAGACGAGGGCCTTCATTCCATGCAGATCAGGGGATCCACTTCAGATTCTTCCTTTGTGTTCCTTAAATTCAACTTTCATCATGCCATGTTTATCTTGGATAATACAACGGGGAACATAAGTAAGGTGCAATACCTTGACGAAGATGGCCCACTAAGGTCTATTTTTTGTCTTACAGAGCACTAGCCACCAACGGTTCATTTGCCTATTGCTGATGCACCATAGAGATAAACATGGCAAAGGCCGTGCAACCTTTGTTTTTACAAATTCATTCTTATCTGGTTAGGAGTGTTATTTGTAATGAGTGAATGTTGAACAACTCAGTATGTCTTTCTAATATATTATTGTATGATTTCTGATCCAGATTTATCTTAGCAAAAGGTTGTAATTCAAAACACATATTATTTTCCATCATCATGGTTTATCGGATCGCTCTATTAGGATGACCTTATACGGTAGACGTGCATGCACAATGTTTCATGTGATAAAAGATGAAATTATGTTCAGTACTTTGTGCCCTATAACTTAAGTGCGCCGCACGGTACAACAAAGTTTCTACAATTTTGTGGATTATTGTAGGGTTCCTCCAAATCGATACTCAAGTTCTTCCGGATAGAATAAATATTCTTACGGAAACTTATAGCCGATTACGGTAGAGTTCTTTGTCATGGATATTTCAAGTGTGAGATGCTCATGAATAATGTTCTTCTCTAAAGAGATGCAAAGGACGACTAGTGGATCTTTCAAGTGTGACATGTGCATTAATGAACTTTACGTAATAAGAGACAGAAAGACGACAATTTATCGTGCCCTATAACTTAAGGGCGCCGTATACTACAACATTGTACTCCCACATTTATCATTGCTACTTCTTGATTTTACGTAGTTTTTCCCTTGAAGAGGAAAGACTTATGTATCAAAGTATAGAACAACCCCAAGTTAGTCCAGAAAATAATATAAAATAACATATTCATGCATAAAACACATCCAAAACAGATAATATAACAACATGGAACAACCAAAAATTATAGATACGTTGGAGACGTATCAAGCATCCCCAAGTTTAATTTCTGCTCGTCCTTGAGTAGGTAATTGACAAAAACAGATTTTTTGATGTGGAATGATATCTAACATATATTATCCATGTAATATTCTTTATTGTGGCATGAATATTCATATCCACAAGATTCGCAACAGAAGTTTAATATTGACATAAAACAATAATACTTCAACCATACTAATAAAACAATCGTCTCTTCTCGAATTAACATGGCAAAAGAAAGTTATCACTGCAAAATCATATAGTCTGGCAATGCTCCATCTTCGCCGCACAAAGTATTTCACCATGCACAACCAATGAATTGTTTCACAATATAGTATTCTCAAACTTTTCCAACTTTCACACAATACATGAGCGTGAGCCATGGATATAGCACTATAGGTGGAATAAAACATTGTGGTTGTGGAGAAGACAAATAGAAGGAGAAAATCTCACATGAACTAGGCTTACCGGTGGCCATCTTCATCCCCCCGGTGGTCTCCATTACTAGGATTGAGTAGTTCAACCCTGGGGCTGAGGGTATGTACCAGTAGCTATGTTTTATCTCTCTCTCTCTCTCTCTCTCTCTCTCTTTCTCTCTCTCTCTCATGTTCTTTTTTTGGCACGATCTGGATGTACCGCGAGCTTTGCTACTATAGTTTGATCATATGGTGTTTCTCCACCCTATCTTCTTGTGATTAATTGAGTTTTACCTTTGAGGTTTCACTATTATTGGATTTAATACTTTTATCGATTTGAGCACTCAACTCGCGGATTCTCGGGATGACATTTTGGTAATCCATGCATAAGGGTTGATGCACGATTTCATCATTGTATCTCCGGTAGAGATCTTGGGGCACTCTTTGATGTTCTTTGTGTTTGATTTAATATTATGAATATGAAGTTGTTTGATTCATATCGTATAATTGATCCACGGATACTTGTGGTGACATTGGAGTACCTAGGTGACATTAGGGTTGATTGGTGTGTGTCATATGGTGTTATTTTACTATGAACTCGAGGGCTGTTTGTGACACTTATAGGATCAGCTCAATGGATTGATCGCAACGAATCACTTTGGGGTGGTTTCATACCATTCAAGCAATTTTATCTTATGTTATCCGCGATAGGAACTTTGGAGTGACTCTTTGTTGCACATTTAGGAATTGTTATATGATCCAATTATGTTATCATTGTTGATAGAACTTGCACTAGTGAAAGTATGAACCCTAGGCCTTGTTCCCAAGCATTGCTATACTGTTTTTGCTCACTTCTGTTAATAGTTACCTTGCTGTTTTTATATTTTCAAATTAAAAAAATATATCTACCGTCCATATTGCACTTGTATCACCATCTCTTTGCCGAACTATTGCACATATACAATTTACCACTTTATTTGTTGTGTTGGGAACACAAGAGACTCTTTGTTATTTGGTTGCAGGGTTGTTTGAGAGAGATCGTCTTCATCCTACGCCTCCTACAAAAATCTGCGCTTTGAAGCCCAACACGAGTCTACAAGAAGAAGGTTTCATAGTAGACAT
This sequence comes from Triticum dicoccoides, assembly GCF_002162155.2. Classification (NCBI taxonomy): domain Eukaryota; kingdom Viridiplantae; phylum Streptophyta; class Magnoliopsida; order Poales; family Poaceae; genus Triticum; species Triticum dicoccoides. The sequence continues at coordinate 563,906,234 of NC_041388.1, read as the reverse complement.
CAAGCTCTTTTCTGGCACCGTTGCCGGGGAGGTAAGTGCTTCAAGGTATATTTTTATATCTTCCAAGCTAATCTTTTAGTTTCTTATTTTATCACTAGTTTAGTCTATAAGGTAAAACTAAAAAATAGAATTGAAGTTGCCTCGTATGCTTCAGCTTTTTAATGTCTTTCGTGAAAATGATGGAAAGGACAATTGTGCTCATGTGTTAGAAGAAGAAGTCAATAAAATGTTTGGCACTAAATCTTTCAATGATTAGCATGATTGCAATGTTGTTGGCATGAATGATCTTTGAATATCCATGATGATAATGTTATGCAAAACCATAAGCTTGGGGATGCTATGTTTGATTAAGATGATATTTTTTGCCTACCAAGTTTTGACGAGAAAAGTTATTATGATCATAGCATGCCTCCTATTTATGATGATTCTATTGTTCCTCGCATGATAGTAATCTTGTTGAGTTTGCTCCCACTACTTTCTATGAGAATAAATTTGCTTATGTGGAGTGTAATAAAATGGTTATGCATGTGGATCAAGAAAATAATGCTTTGTGTCATTGCTCTATTGTTGAATTCATTCATGATGCCACTGAAAGTAATTATGAGAGAGGAACATATGCTTCTACATATTGCAATAATATCAAGTTTCCTATCTATGTGTTGAAAATCTTGAAGTCATGATTGTTTTACCTTCCCATGCTAGTTGATCCTTGCTCCCATAAATTGTTTGCTCACAAAATCCTTATGCATAGAAAGTGGGTTACACTTAAATATGCTAGTCATATGCTTCATGATGCTTTCTTTGTATTTCAATTCTTATCTTTCATGTGAGCATCATTGAAATCATCCTGCCTAGCAAAAAATCCATTAAGGAAAAACGCTTGTTGGGAGACGACCCAACATTTACCCCTACTGTTTTTGTGTGTTCACATGATTATGCTGCTTGTGTTAAAGTTTGTGATTCCCGTAGCATGCATGTATGTTGAACCATTATCTTATGAAGTCGGAGCATGCTTTACTTATTGATTGTCTTCCGCAAATGAGTAAATTTTGTTACTAGTTATCTTGCTGTTTTTAAATTTTCATATTACAAAAACCTATATCTACCATGCATATTGCACTTGTATCACCATCTCTTTGCCCAACTACTGCACCTATACAATTTACCACCGTATTGGTTGTGTTCGGGACACAAGAGACTCCTTGTTATTTGGTTGCAGGGTTCTTTGAGAGAGATCATCTTCATCCTATGCCTCGTACAAAAATCTGCGCTTTGAGGCCCAACGCGAGTGTACAAGAAAAAGGTTTCGTAGTAGACATCAAGCTCTTTTTTGGCGCCGTTGCCGAGGAGGTAAGTGCTTCAAGGTATATTTTTATATCTTGCAAGCTAATCTTTTAGTTTATTATTTTATCACTAGTTTAATCTATAAGGGAAAACTAAAAAAAATTAATTGAAGTTGCCTCATATGCTTCATCTTTTAAATTTCTTTCGTGAAAATGATGGAAAGGAGAATTGTGCTCAAGTTCTAGAAGAAGAAGTCAATAAATTGTTTGGAACTAAACTTTCAATGATGAGCATGATTGCAATATTGTTGGTATGAATTCTTTGAATATCCATGATGATAATGGTATGCAAAACCATAAGCTTGGGGATGCTATGTTTGATTAAGATGATATTTTTTTGCCCCCCCCCCCCAAGTTTTGATGAGAAAAGTTATTATGATCATAGCATCCCTCCTATTTATGATGATTCTATTGTTCCTAGCATGATAGTTATTGTGGTGAGTTTGCTCCTAGTACATTTTATGAGAATAAATTTGCTTATGTGGAGTGTAATAAGATGGTTATGCATGTGGATCAGGAAAATAATGCTTTGTGTCATTGCTCTATTGTTGAATTCATTCATGATGCTACTGAAAATAATTATGAGTGAGGAACATATGCTTCTACATATTGCAATAATATCAAGTTTCCTCTCTATGTGTTGAAGATCTTGAAGTCATGATTGTTTTACCTTCCCATGTAGTTGATTCTTGCTCCCATAAATTGTTTGCTCACAAAATCCCTATGCATAGGAAGTGTGTTAGACTTAAATGTGCCAGTCATATGCTTCATGATGCTTTCTTTGTATTTCAATTTTTACCTTTTATGTGAGCATCATTCAAATCATCTTGCCTAGCTAAAAAGCCATTAAGAAAAAGAGCTTGTCGGGAGACAACCCAACATTTACCCCTATTGTTTTTGTGTTTTCACATGATTATGCTTCTTGTGTTAAAGTTTTTGATTCCCGTGGCATGCATGTATGTTGAACCGTTATGTTATGAAGTTGGAACATGCTTTATTTATTGATTGTCTTCCGCTAATGAGTAACTTTTGTTACTTGTTACCTTGTTGTTTTTATACTTTCATATTACAAAAACATATATCTAGCAATTATATTGCATTTGTATCACCATCTATTCGCCAAAGTAGTGCACCTATACAATTTACCAATTTATTGGTTCTATTGGGGACACAAGATACTCGTTGCTTTTTGGTTGCAGTGTCATTTGAGATAAACCTTAGGTCATCCACTTGAGGGAAAATTACTACTGTCCTACAAAACTCTGCGCTTGGAGGTCCAATAGGAGTCTACTAGAAGAAGTAGACTACTCCCACATCGACCTTCAATGATGCTCACAAGTTCCAGATGTGTATGGTCAAAGCTCTTCAAAAGAGCGTTGAACGGAAAACAAGTACTTCGTGTTCTATAACCTAAGTGCATGACGAGCTATAGAAAATTTCGTACAATGTTATGGACGACGAAAAAGGTCTTAGACACCGATATGTCAAGTGTGATTCGTGTATGAATAAAGCTCCATAAATAAGATACACAAAGACGGAAATTTCTTCATGCCCTATGAATTAAATGTGCCGCATCATATAGCAAAGTCCGTACACATTTACGAACGTTGTCTTTTAGTTCGTCTGCATCGATCTTTAAAGTGTGATACGTGTATTGACAAAGTACTTCAAAAGAGTGATGCAAATGACATGAGTTCTTCGTCCCCCTTTATATTAAGTGCGGCACGCATTAAAGCCAAGTTCTAAGCATCTTTCGGGTATTGAAGAGTTCACTGTCATGGATATTTCAAGTGCAAGATGTGCATAAATGATGTCCTTCTCAAGAGATATGCAAGGACGACATGTGTATCTATCAAGTGCAAGTCGTGCATCAATATTTTTTTCATAATAAGTGACCGACAGACTATAACTTCTTCGTGCCCTCTACCTTAAGTTGGCCACATACTACAAAGTCCTTATGATACGAAGGATTAGTTTAGAGTACTCCCACATCGATCTACCAAGTTCGGGATGTCTATGGACAAAGCTCTTCAAAAGTGCATTGAACGGAAAACAAGTACTTCATGGTCTATAACCTAAGTGCGTCGTGAGCTATAGAAAAGTTCCTACAATGTTATGGACGACCAAAAAGGTCTTACACACTGATTTTTAAGTGTGATTCGTGCATGAATAAAGCTCCGTAAAAAGGATACACAACGACGACAAGTCCGTCGTGCCCTATAAATTAAGTGCGGCTCACCAAATAGCAAAGTCTTTACACAATTACAAATGTTGTCTTTTAGTTCTTCTGCATCGATTTTTAAATTGTGATACGTGTATCGTCCTTGCAGTTGAAAAGAGTGATGCGAATGACACAAGTTCTTCGTCCCCATGCATGCTAAGCACGACACGCCTTAAATATAAGTTCTTAGCATCTTTCAGGTATTAGAGACACTAGTGCAGAACCGGGCAATAGCACCGGTTCGTAAGGCCCTTTAGAGTTGGTTCGGTAACCGACACTAAAGTGTGGGTACTAAAGCCCCCCCCCCCTTAGTACCGGTTCGGCACGAACCGGTGCTAAAGGGCAACCACGTGGCACGAGCTAGCTTCGGGGGCAGGGAGCCCTTTAGTACCGGTTGGTGACACCAACCGGTATTAAAAGGTTGGGGGGTTGGGTTTATGATTTCTTTTTTATTTAATTTTGTGTTTTCCATTTAATTCTTTTTCGTTTGCTGGTATTTTACGATACTACATATTGTACACGCTATGCATATATATAAATAGAATTTCTAGTAGAACCGATCATAATATATATATATATATATATATATATATATATATATATATATATATATATCATCGAATGTCTCACAACCACCATTAATTAATTCACACATATATGCACACATGTATATATATATATACAATTAGCTAGCTATCTACAATTTCTCCTAATTGGTGCCTTCGGAGCCAGCGGCATTAGCCTAATTGGTGCCTTCGGAGCACGATAACAATTGGAAGTGGTTCATGTGGGCGGTAGCGGGTAATAGTATTCTCCTTTGGGATCTATGACCTGGTCGAGCAAAAATCCCGCTATTTCCTCTTGAATTGCTTCTATGCGGTCCTCTGGTAGGAGCTTCTCCCACACCTCTTTGAACTGTTAAGAAGGAGATCAATATGCATGTGTATTAGTTGTGTGACTAGATATCGATAATGGTGTAAAAATTGTGAATAGTGTTCTGACAAACGTACACACTCTTGTCTTTGAGATCTGCTCCTTTCGGACGCCATCATGCGAATGTTCTCGCAAACGTAGTATGCACACAGATTATTCCCCGGCGCCTGCTTCAGGGCCTTTACGAGAATGGAATTTGATCAGATAATAATTAATCAAGCATGATAATTAAAGAGATGGCAGCTAGCTAGTACTACTTAATTACTTACCTAGGGTCGATACCATTTTAGATTTTGTTTCCATGGGCCTGGAGTGGCCCTGATGAACTTTGCCCAAGCCCTGCCTGCCGACAGTGAAAATGAATAAATGGGTTATTAAATAGTTGTTATCAGGAAATGACGAACTAATTAAATAGGCCGAGATATAGTTAATAATGATTGAAATTACCTGTTGACTATCCCCTTCATGATGGTGTAGTCAGTTGGTTTCTTAAGTAGTGAGTCTAGTATTTCAACTGTTCCTTCATCAACTTTAATGATTAACAAGATCCAGTGAAATCTGCATGCACACACGTTTGCATGTCTTAAGTAAGCGGGCATATGTAAGCAAAAACATGTAGCTAGCTAGTAGGCAAAAACAGAATTTGTAGTACAAGACAGTGTGACTCACTCGAAGTTGTAAGGAAGTAGTATATCTTCATTGTATTTGAGGCGCTTGAAGAACTCTAGCATGCTTTCCTCTACACTTTTTTCGTAATATGGATCTAATTTCCATGTGTATTCGTTAATGGTATTTGGGTCAACGAACCCAATGCCATAGCGTCCACCTTTTTTCATTTCATAAATCTTCATCCTGCATAATACCACAGAAAAGAATATAGTGAGGATAATTACAGGTAAGGATTGATCAAAATGATCACTACAGCTAGCTTGATACTTAAATTACAGAAAGAAATCACTTACAGACAATAGCAACTGACGATAGATTTGTCGAGTGCGTCTTGATTGTATAGCTGAAATAGTTCTGAATACTCAACGGACACAGCTTTCTCATGGTAGTAATGATCCTTCTTGACATTCACCATGTGGGACTCTCGACTGGAAATCTTGGTAATGTCCATGTACCATTGATGCAATTCATACATTCTCGTTGGGAGCTTCTTGACCTCGTCTGGCTCGACCAAAGGTTGGCCCCGGACATATTTCTGTTTTATTTCCTCCTCTCTAGTCGGAGACATGGACTCAATATCGAGGAGTTGTCCAACAGTGATCATGAGCGTTTCAGCCTGCTCAATATGCTCCTCGGTTATTACCACATCGTCCAGCCCGGGAACGTTAACGGTTTGCCCACAATAATATTGGGCGTGCCTACTCTCATGTGTTGTTGGCACAACAAGCGGGGGGATTGATTGCGCCGCCTGTTCTCCCAGCTGGGGAACGGTTTTACCGCTCCTTTTGCCAGCTGATTTGCTCGAGCTCGAGCTCGCCTCTTTCTGTAGACGTGCTCGATTTAACTTCTTGATGTGGCGCTCATAGTCTGTGTCAACAGGCTTGGGAGCTGGTGCTCAAGCCATACGAATGAAGTGGTCAATCTTTTCCTCAGGCACTTTCTCCCTTGGCGGCGGTGGCGGTTTCGGTGCAAAATGGGCTTCCACCTCGGCCTTCGATATGGCTACGTTTTCCTCCTTGGACTTGTCGTAAGGCCTCTGCGAAAGAGGCACGAGGCTTGGACCATATTGAAATCGCTTGCCTCCGCCTGTACTGCCAGTACTACCTCGACTTGTACCGCTACGCACCATATCTAGGGCGGCTCTCTTCTGTGATTGCTGAGGCGGCGAAGACGGCTGACGTGGCTGAGTTGGAGGAGGAGGAGTGGCCTGAAGCTGTGTCGGACTTGGAGGAGGAGTGGGCTGAAGCTGTGCCGGACTTGGAGGAGGAGTGGCCTGACGCTTTGCCGGACTTGGAGGAGGAGGAGTGGCCTGAAGTTGTGCCGGACTTGGAGGAGGAGTGGCCTGACGCGTTGGTGGACTTGGAGGAGCGGGAGTCTGCTGACTCGGTGGCGGACTTCGACGAGGAGTCAGATGACGCGGTGCCGGTGGACTTCAAAAGATGATGCAATCCCTTCTCCATAGGATGATATGATGGTTGGCCTCTCCCAGTGTGTGCTCATCATCACCTCCAAGAATGTCAAGCTCTAGCCCCGAATATTGGTCCACCACCTCATCAACCAAGACAGGAGCATAGCCCGCTGGAATCGGGTTGCAATGGAAGGTTGCCTCGGGGGGATTTGTAAAAGCAAGGGCGTCCGCCACCTTCATGGATATGTTCTTCATTTTGAAGTGTAGCTCGCAGTTAGTGTTCTCCATGATGTCATCCACTGGGTAGTTATCCAGCAATGCGTCACCCGGGGCGGAACCCACGCTGCTTCTCGGTATGGATGGGACGGTACTATCCAATGCTGGATCATCCGCTAGCTGCTGCAGCTGCTGAGACCCCCTTTGCTGGCTAAGTGAGTCGATCTGCTCCTGCTGCCGCTGGAATTTGACTGCCAAGTCCGCATGCGCTGATTCTAGGCCTTGAAGGCGTTCATAGTCTAGCTTCCTCTGCTCCTCCTCCATCTTCCTCTTCTTCTCCTTTGCAATCTTCTTTCTCGCACGGGTTCTGTAGTCGGCGTTCCAGTCCGAAAACCCCTCATACCACGAAATAGCGCCCATGCCTCGTGTTCTTCCCGGGTGTTCAGGATTCCCCAGGGCACGCGTAAGCTTGTCGTTCTCTCTGTTGGGCTGGAACACCCCCGATCGAGCCTCTTCTATTGCAACAAGTAGCTTATCTTAGGCTCCGTCCAGACATGCCTTCTTCGAAACTTTGCCTGTCTTCGGGTCCAACTCCCCCCCACGCGCATAGAACCAAGTCCTGCACCTGGGGGGCCAGCTCAATGTTTCTGGAGTGACACTTGTATCCTCCATCTCTTTCTCAGACTTATCCCACTTAGGCATTCCCACTGCATAGCCGCCTGGCCCAGCTTATGGAACTTATCCTTTTTTGCGGCATTGGCCTTGTTTATTCTCGACCGTTCCTTAGATAATTCCGAATCCTTGAATCTCACAAAATCATCCCAATGAGCACTTTGCTTCTCTAGTGTTCCCTCGAATACCAGAGTCTTCCTTCCTCCCTTGACGTACTTGGCCCATTCACGATTCTTGTGGTTGTTGAATGCAACCGCCATCTTCCTAAGAGCAGTGTCCTTGACTTTCTCCACATCTGCATCTGTGAAATGATCTGGTAGGGTGAAATGTTCCATGAGCGTTTCCCAAAGCAGAAGTTTTTGTCTGTCGTCGACAAAAGTAACTCCTGGACGTGACTTTGCTGGCTCTCTCCATTCTTTAAGGGAGATCGGGAGTTGGTCCTTCACAAGAACTCTGCACTGACGAATGAACTTGTCCGCAATCTTCTTAGGCGCTAATGGTTCGCCATTAGGTTTGATGGCCTCAATATTGTACTTTACGCCCTCCTTCAACTTTTTGTTCGGGCCTCGTTTCCTGTTGCCTGAAGATTTGCTCGATCCGGATGGCTGAAAGAAGAAAGATCGATTCGTTAATATATCTTCAAGTCATTTAAAACATGTGATGATCACCAGATGCCTGCTTATATAAATATATATACCTCGCCGGTCTTTGTTGTTTCAAGCTCAACATTTTCTTCGTCATGTTCATAGTTCATGACTTCATCAATTCGGTCGTCGCGACCGAATATCATATCACACTCCCCGGTGTTGTTTAGATATTCAGAGCCGTCATAATCTTCTTCGTTCTGATCATCATCTGGCCCGCGAGGATTGCGTATGATATTGAACAGGGCCTCTTCTCCCTCTCTGCTGGTATTGTCCGCCATAGGTTTTGTTTAACTAATCCAAAAGAAATATATTCAAATTACAATGCATGGATGCAATCAATTAAGAAGGAAAAACTGAATCAATCATAGTACATAATAAGCATCATCGAATATAATCTCGAATACGTCGTCTCGAATAGTAGACATAATCTCGAATACATCGTCTCGAATAATATATATAATCTCGAATAAATCATCTCGAATATTATATATCGAATATATCACTAGCTAGCTAGCTAGCTAATAAAGATCGAATACTAGAGAGTAATCTAGGCGGTGGACAACCAAAGTGAAGGAACCATCACTGGATCATAGCTCGGGTGATCTCCCCAAAGAACCTGCCAAGTATTGGAGAACCTGACGTCCATAGCAGCCATGTAGCGATGGACATGCTCGTTCTCCTCCCTGACACGGCGACGTACCACCTCCGGCGGGGCCGGTTCCCTCCGCACCGAAAGTGGCCCACGCGAACGCCACCAAAGGAGATGAGGGTCGACGACGGGACCCGGGGCCGGGTTCCTCACCAAGCATCGCGCCCCTGAAGGTAGCACCTCTCAGTGCCAGCCCGGCGGAGCCCAGTCCCGGACATGGGTCCTCTGAAGCAGGACGTCGTCGCGAACAGGTCGACGACGAGGATGCAGGCCGGGCATCGTCGACAACAAAAACTATATGCCGCAAAAGTAAAGTAACATTTTTTAAATGATGGATTGTGATTTCATATATGCAAATTCTAAATTTTATAACTAAAACTAACATTTCTAATATTTCTATAACTAAAACTAACATTTCTAGTATTTCTATAACTAAAAAACACTTCTATATAACTAACATTTCTATATAACTAACATTTCTAATATAACTAACATTTATATATAACTAACATTTCTAATATTTCTATATAACTAACATTTCTATATAACTAACATTTTTAATATTTCTATAACTAAAAAACATTTCTATATAACTAACATTTCTAATAATTCTATAACTAAAAACAGAAAGATTGTGTGTGTGTGTGTGTGTGTGGTACATGGCGGCCGGGGCAGGAGCTCACCGGCGAGGCGCGACGACGGGGGGCGGCGACGGGGACGGGGACAGAGACGGAGACGGAGACGGGGACGGGGCGGCGACGACGGGGATGGGGCGGCGACG
>NC_041388.1:563882203-563896354 GCF_002162155.2 Triticum dicoccoides | reverse complement strand
GCTGGCACAGGTGCGGTGCGAAATGTTTAGTCCCACCTCGCTAGTCAAGGGGCGTCCGCACTGGTTTATAAGCCCCAGTGCGGTAGCTCCCTCGAGCTCCTCTCCAAAGCAGGCCTACTGGGCCTAAATGTTCTGTGCTGCCCTGTGGGCCTACTAGGCCTTTGCAGGCCTGCATCCTGGCCCAACAACAGGTTGGGTTTCTAGTCGTATGCAGGCCGCTGTGGCGCAGTAGGTGGGCTTTTTTTCTTTTTTTTTTCTTTATTTATTTTTGTTTTATTTATTTTGAGTTGTTTTTTGCTGTATTTAGAGTTTCTTTGTGAATATTTTTGCTTTAGGTACAAAAAATTACAAACTTTCTGTTAGTACCGGTAGTTTACAAATTTGAATAGTTTAAATTTTGAATTATTTGAAATTTGTGTGAATCACTAATTTGTGAATAACTTAACTTTGAAAATAGATTTTTCAGTGATTCTTTTTTCTTATGTTTAATATTAGTGTGTTTTATCATTATATTCAATTTGGTAATGCTTAGGTAATTTAAAAATGAAATGCCTTTGTAACAGATGAGTTTTCGTCCGAAACCCTGATACTTCGAAAGAGATTGTCCATTTTGTATACGAAGTGCATCCAGTTTTTGTGGTAACCCTCTCTACTTTTTTGCACATGCTATGTGGGTGAAATTATGATACCATGCCAACTTTCAACCTTTTCTGAGTTCATTTGAAATGCTTTTCAATTTCAGGGTCATTTAGCTGAAAAAATTAGTAAATGCATGAAAGAATTTGCTTGCACATAAAATTTCTTCACGTTTCAAATGCCAAAACACATAACTAGCTACCCTAACTATTACAGAGATTCCCTCCTGGGTGTGAAACACAGAAGAAAGTGATGATAGTGAAGCCGATCACATCCCAGATCTTTGGGTGTGAAACTTTTTCTTCGCGTGTGTCCCTTTGCGCCGTAGCCATGGAAAATCTTCATCATTTAACTGGATGCTCGGGTCAATATTCACTGTGAATGGAGCAATTTCATCAAACTTTTCATAATCTCCTGACATGTCTGTCTTGTCATCCACTCCCACGATGTTTCCAGAAAGAACTATGTGCCGCTTTGGCTCATCGTACGATGCATTCGCTTCCTTATCTTTTTTTGTATTGGTTTGGTAGACATGTCCTTCACATAGAAAACCTGTGCCACATTATTGGCTAGGATGAATGGTTCGTCTGCATACGCAAGATTGTTGAGATCCACTGTTGTCATTCCGTACTGGGGGTCTTCCGTTACCCCGCCTCATGTCATATTGACCCATTTGCACCGAAACAAAGGGACCTTCAAACCACGTCAATAGTCAAGTTCCCATATGTCCTGTATATAACCATAATATGTTTCCTTTCCCGTCTTGGTTTCTGCATCAAAGCGGACACCACTATTTTGGTTGGTGCTCTTCTTATCTTGGGAGATCGTGTAAAATGTATTACCATTTATCTCGTACCCTTTGAAATTCATTATATTCGAAGATGGTAACTGGACAGCAAGTACAGGTCATCTTCAATAGAGGCGTCATGCATGATACGTGTCTGCAACCAGCTGATGAAACTCCTGGTTTGTTCACGTGTAATCCAGTGATCAGACCGCTCCGGGTGTTTGGAGCGTAGAAAATTCTTGTGTTCATCCATATACGGAGCCACCAAGGCAGAATTATGTAGAACTGTGTAGTGTGCTTCAGTGAGAGAATGTCCGTCCATACATATTATTTATTCCCCTCCTAGCGGGCCTTTTCCATCTAGTCTGCCCTTATGCCGCGATTCAGGAACACCAATCGGCTTAAGGTCAGGAATAAAGTCAATACAAAACTCAATGACCTCCTCATTTTCATGGCCCTTGGAGATGCTTCCTTCTGGCCTAGCACGGTTATGAACATATTTCTTTAAGACTCCCATGAACCTCTCAAAGGGAAACATATTGTGTAGAAATACAGGACCCAAAACGTTAATCTCTTCACATAGGTGAACTAGGACGTGCGTGATGATGTTGAAGAAGGATGGTGGGAACACCAACTTGAAACTGACAATACATTGCACCAAATCATTCTCTAACCTTGGTATGATTTCTGGATCGATTACCTTCTGAGAGATTGCATTAAGGAATGCACATAGCTTCACAATGGCTAATCGAACATTTTCCGGTAGAAGCCCCCTCAATGCAACCAGAAGCAGTTGCGTCATAATCACGTGGCAGTCATGAGACTTTAGGTTCTGGAACTTTTTCTCTGCCATGTTTATTATTCCCTTTATATTCGACGAGAAGCCAGACGGTACCTTAATACTGAGTAGGCATTCAAAGAAGATTTCCTTCTCTTCTTTGGTAAGAGCGTAGCTTGCATGACCCTGATGTATGCCGTCTTTTCCGTGCATACGTTGCTGGTCCTCCCGTGCCTCAGGTGTATCTTTTGTCTTCCCATACACGCCCAAGAAGCCAAGCAGGGTCACACAAAGATTCTTCATCACATGCATCACGTCGATTGGGGAGCGGACCTCTGGGTCTTTCCAATAGGGCAGGTGCCAAAATATAGATTTCTTCTTCCACATGGGTGCGCGTCCGTCAGCGTCATTCGGAACAGGTTGTCCACCAGGACCCTTTCCAAAGACCACCTTCAAATCCTTGACCATATCATGTACATCAGCACCAGTACGGTGGCGATGCTTCGTCCGATGATCCGCCTCACCTTTGAAATTCTTGCCTTTATTTCTTACAGGATGCCTGCTCAGAAGAAATCGACGATGTCCTAAGTACACATTCTTCTCACAATTAGCCAAATATATACTGTCGGTATCGTCCAAACAGTGCGCGCATGCGCGGTATCCCTTGTTTGTCTGTCCTGAAAGGTTACTGAGAGGAGGCCAATCATTGATGGTCACGAACAGCAACGCCTTTAGGTCAAATTCTTCCCCCATGTGCTCATCCCACGCACATACACCTGTTCCATTCCACAGTTGTAAGAGTTCTTCAACTAATGGCCTTAGGTACACATCAATGTCATTGCCGGGTTGCTTAGGGCCTTGGATGAGCACTGGCATCATAATGAACTTCCGCTTCATGCACAACCAAGGAGGAAGGTTATACAAACATAGAGTCACAAGCCAGGTGCTATGGTTGCTGCTCTAATCCCCAAAAGGATTAATGCCATCTACACTTAGACCAAACCATACGTTCCTTGCGTCATCTGCAAACTCATTCCCGTACTTTCTTTCGATTTTTCTCCACTGCGACCCGTCAGCGGGTACTCTCAACTTTCCGTCTTTCTCACGGTCTTCTCTATGCCATCGCATCGCCTTGGCATGCTCTTTGTTTTGGAACAAACGTTTCAACCGTGGTATTATAGGAGCATACCACATCACCTTGGCAGGAATCTTCTTCTTGGGGCGCTCGCCCTCGACATCACCAGGGTCATCGCGGCTGATCTTATAGCGCAATGCACCGCATACTAGGCAAGCGTTCAAATCCTCGTACTCACCGCGTGAAAGGGCATTTCCCTACTTTATGTTTTGGATGATGATGACAACCCTTTGTTGGTCTAATCGTGTGCTATATGCTTCAGGGTCTCGATGCTTGGGCTTCCATCGGATTGCTATTGCCTCTCGTAGGAAAAGATCGAAGACGTGTCCTCTACACTTTTATTTTCTTTGGTCGTAGAGTACCCATACTATCAAGAGGGAATCCTCATTAGGAAGCTCTGGGGGAATCTTTTCACGTACACTTTCCTCACCCCTCATTTGTCTTCCTCAGTTGTGAGAGAGAGTGTTCCCCCTATCTTTCCTTCTGTTTTCTACTCTTCCCAGCGGTTGTACCGCCCCCTGGAGCGGTTGTACCGCTGGACCTTGTCGCTCTTCAGCTTTTATCGAGCGGTTGTACCGCTGCCTCCGGGCGGTGGTACCACCACCTTGCTCAACAAAGGCTAGGGCGGTGGTTCCGGCCATGCACCGCTCAACTACCGCTCAAGGTTCTGTTTTGATGCGGTTCTCGGGCGGTTGTGGCCCGGTTGATCCGGTTGATCCTCGTTGACCGGTACCACCGGTGGTTTGAGCGGTTCTTCCACTCAGAACTTTGTCGTCCAAGAGCTCAAGGCCATGCGATTGTTCTGGTCTTGCACCGCTCAAGTACTGGTCTCGTCTCTGTTCTGAGGCGGTAGTTGTGCAGTGGCTGGGCGGTTGGTCCGGTCATTTTTCTTAACCGGTACTACCACCCAGTGGCCCGATTGTACCGCCTAGTAGGGTTCTGCAGCTACACTGTGAGTCCCGGTTGTACCGGGACAAGGACCGGTTGTTCCGTTGCGGGGCTGAAAACGCAGCAACGGCTGGATTTTTAGGGTTGCTATATAAGAGTGTTTCTCCCACCTACCTCTCTCACCTTTGACCTCTCTTACTCCACCATTAATGCACTTCAAGCTCTCTTGCCCGATCTCTCTCCCTAGCCACTCAAACTTGTTGATTTGCTAGGGATTGAAGGAGGAGACCTAGATCTACACTTCCACCAAAGGATAATTGCTTCCCCCATACTTTCTTGTGTGGATTTTGTTACTCTTGGGTGTTTGAGCACCCTAGACGGTTGAGGTCACCTCGGAGCCATATTCCATTGTGGTGAAGCTTCGTGGTTTCGTTGGGAGCCTCCAATTAAGTTGTGGAGAGAGCCCCAACCTTGTTTGTAAAGGTTCGGTCGTCGCCTTCAAGGGCACCAATAGTGGAATCACGGCCTCTCACATTGTGTGAGGGCGTGAGGAGAATACGGTGGCCCTAGTGGCTTCTTGGGGAGCATTGTGCCTCCACACCGCTCCAACGGAGACGTACTTCCCTTCAACAGGAAGGAACTTCGGTAACACATCCTCGTCTTCACCGTCTCCTCTCTTGGTTATCTCGTACCTTTACTTGTGCAAGCTTATTTGTGTTATATCTCTTGCTTGCTTGTGTTCCTATCCTTGCTGCATCATATAGGTTGCTCACCTAGTTGCATATCTAGGCAACCTACTTTGATGCAAAGTTTAAATTGTTAAAGAAAAGCTAAAAATTGTTAGTTGCCTATTCACCCCCCCTCTAGTCAACTATATCGATCCTTTCACCGCGGTAGAGGATGCAATCATTAGGGCATGCATGTATCTTCTGAACCTCTAACCCTAGAGGGCAGACAACCTTCTTTGCTTCATACGTACTGCTGGGCAATTCGTTGTCCTTTGGAAGCGTATTGTTTATCATTACCAGCAACTTTCCAAATCCCTTGTCAGATACACCATTCTCTGCCTTCCATTGTAGCAATTCTAGTGTGGTGCCCAGCTTTTTCTTGTCACCTACGCAATTCGGGTACAACAATTTTTTGTGATCCTCTAACATGCGCTGCAACTTCTTCTTCTCCAAATCACTTGCGCAGTTTCTCTTTGCATCGGCAATGGCCCGACCTAGATCATCAACGGGCTCATCCGATGCCTCTTCTTCAGCTTCTCCCCGCATTGCTAACTCAGCTTCTTCCTGCATTACCGGCTCAGCTTCTTCCCTCATTGTTGTATCATCGTATTCAGAGAACCCATGGCCAGGATAGCTGTCGTCGTCCTCTTCTTCTTCATTGTCTTCCATCATAACCCCTCGTTCTCCCTGCTTGGTCCAAACATTATAGTGGGGCATGAAACCGGACTCAAATAGGTGGACGTGAATGGTTCTTGACGTAGAGTAATTGTGACCATTTTTACAGCCAACACATGGACAAGGCATAAAACCATCCGCCCGCTTGTTTGCCTCAGCCGCAAGCAGAAAAGTACGCACGCCATTAATGAGCTCGGGAGAGCATCGGTCATCGTACATCCATTGCCGGCTCATCTTCAATACACAGCACCGAAAACACCAAATTAATACAATACATAAAGTTCATACATAAAGATCATACAACACTTAAATGCAACAAACAAATAACTCTCTAGCTAAAGAATTTAAATGCAACAACAAATGCGATCAAGATCGCAACTAAGGTAATAATTGATCCAACAGCATAATGATACCAAGCCTCACTATGAATGGCATATTTTCTAATCTTTCTAATCTTCAAGCGCATTTTGTCCATCTTAATCTTGTGATCATCGACGACATCGGCAACATGCAACTCCAATTCCATCTTCTCCCCCTCAATTCTTTTCAATTTTTTCTTCAAATCCTCATTTTCTCTTTCAACTAAATTTAACCTCTCAACAATAGGGTCGGTTGGAATTTCCGGTTCAACTACCTCCTACATACAAATACCTATGTCAACTTGATGGGCATAATTTGTCATAAACACGAAATGCAATGAATAGTTTTAAAAGAGAATATACCACATCCGAATCATAACCCGGACGAGGGCTGACGGGGACGGATATCAAAACCATGGCACTATGTATAACAAATAACGTATGGGTAAGATAATTATACGAGTAACTATATATCCAAATCACACAAACATCAATTTTTTATATAAACTTCATGAACAAGAGGCTCACCACAAGGTGGTGCCAGTGACGGGATGTTGCGAGCGATCGATGGTGGTTACGATAGAGATTTAGAAGGTACTAAGTAAACCACACCTACATATGCAAACTAAGTGTTATTTTTGACCTCAAATTGCATATAAATCAAATACTAGCACATATATATATATAATTCCTCCCAAATTACTAAACTCAAAAATCAATCACTATATAAAGCATTGCACGAGCTAATCTAGCAATGAGAGATGAAAGGACAAAGTTGCTAACCTTTGTGATCATTTGAATGGATGGGGCCTTCAAATCTTGACAAATTTTGGGAAAATGTGTGATGAGCTTGAGAGGAAGAAGGAAAAGAACAGAGAGGAGAGGGGAAAGGGGAAGAACAGAGCGAGTTCGGGTGGACGAAGGGTCTATGTAGGACGACCTTTAGTACCGGTTCGTGATACGACCCGGTACTAAAGGTGCTGGAGGGGCCCCGGACTGACAACATCCTACCACCACTCACTTTAGTACCGGTTTGTGGCACGAACCGGTGCTAAAGGTTCGCCCCGAACCGGTACTAATGAGAGCGGCCGGCTAGCCGTTGGAACCAGCACTAATGCACACATTAGTGTCGGCTCAAATTCAAACCGGCACTAATGTGCTTCACATTTGACCCTTTTTCTACTAGTGAGAGTTTGTTGTCATGGATATTTCAAGTGCGAGATGTGCATGAATGAGGTCCTTCTCAAGAGATATGCAATGATGATAAGTGAATCTTTCAAGCGCAAGCCGTGCATAAATAAAGTTTTCCTAATAAGAGACCGCAAGACTAGAATTTTTTCATGCCCTCTACCTTAAGTGTGCCACATTCTATAACAAAGTACTTATGATACCAATGATGACGTTAGAGTACTCCAACATCGATCTACCAAGTTCCAGATGTGTATGGACAAAACTATTCAAAAGATCGTTCAATGTAAAACAAGTACTTCGTGGTCTATAGCCTAAGTGCATCACGAGCTATAGAAAAGTTCGTACAATGTTAAGACGAAAAAAGGTCTTAGACACCGATATGTCAAGTGCGATTCATGTATGAATAAAGCTCTATAAATAGGATACACAAAGACAACAAGTTCTTCGTGCCCTATGAATTAAGTGTGGCATGTCATATAGCTAAGTCCGTACACATTTACGAACGTTGTCTTTTAGTTCTTCCGCATCGATCTTTTAAAGTGATACGTGTATTGACAAAATACTTGAAAAGATTGATGCAAATTGCACAAGTTCTTCGTCCCCCACCATACTAAGTGCACCACATATTACAACAAAGTCCTTATGATACGAAGGATTACGTTAGCGTACTCCCACATCGATCCACCAAGTTCCGGATGTCTATTGACAAAGCCCTTCAAAAAAGCGTTGAACGGAAATCAAGTACTTCATGGACTATAACCTATGTGCGTCACGTGCTATAGAAAAGTTTCTACAATGTTGTGGACGAAGAAAAATGCCTTACACACCGATATGTTAAGTGTGATTCGTGCATGAATAAAGCTCCTTAAAAAGGATACACAACGACGACAAGTTCGTCATGCCCTGTAAATTAATTGCGCCGCATCATATAGCAAAGTCCTTAAAAATTTACAAATGTTGTCTTTGAGTTCTTCCGCATCGATTTTGTAAGTTGTGATACATGTAACATCCTTGCACTTGAAAAGAGTGATGCAAATGACACAAGTTCTTCGTCCCCCGGTATGTTAAGTGCGGCACGCGTTAAAGCTAAGTTCTTAGCATCTTTCAGGTGTTATAGAGTTCGTTGTCATGAATATTTCAAGTGCGAGATGTGCATGAATCAGGTCCTTCTCAAGAGATATGCACGGACCACAAGTGTATCTTTCAAGCGCAAGCCATGCATGAATAAAGTTTTCCTCATAAGAGACCCAAAGACTAGAATTTCTTCGTGCCCTCTACCTTAAGTGCGCCACATATTAAAACAAAGTACTTATGATACCAAGGATGACGTTAGAGTACTCCAACATCGATCTACCAAGTTCCAGATCTGTATGGACAAAGCTCTTCAAAAGTGCGTTGAACGGAAAACAAATGCTTCGTGGTCTATAACCTGAGTGCATCACGAGCTATAGAAAAGTTCGTACAATGTTATGGACGACGAAAAAGGTCTTAAACACCGATATGTCAAGTGCGGTTCACGTATGAATAAAGCTCCGTAAATAGGATACACAAAGACGACAAGTTCTTCATGCCCTATGAATTAAGTGCGTCGTATGATATAGCAAAGTACATACACATTTACGAACGTTGTGTTTTAGTTCTTCCGCATCGATCTTTAAAGTGTGATACGTGTATTGACAAAGTACTTCAAAAGAGATATGCAAATGACACAAGTTCTTCGCCCCCTTGTATACAAGTGCAATATGGATGGTAGATATAGGTTTTTGTAATATGAAAATATAAAAACAGCAAGGTAACTAGTAACAAAAGTTACTCATCGATCTACCAAGAAGTGCGGCACGCGTTGAAGCTAAGTTCTAAGCATCTTTTGGGTATTGGAGAGTTCGCTGTCATGGATATTTCAAGTGCAAGATGTGCATAAATGAGGTCCTTCTCAAGAGATATGCAAGGACGACATGTCTATCTATCAAGTGCAAGTCGTGCATCAATGATTTTTTTTGGTAATAAGAGAACAAAAGACTATAACTTCTTCGTGCCCTCTACCTTAAGTGTGGTACGTGTGATACTTGTATACATGTATCATATAGCAAAGTCCGTACACATTTGATGAACGTTGTCTTTTAGTTCTTCTGCATCGATCTTTGAAGTGTGATACGTGTATTGACAAAGTACTTGAAAAGAGATATGCACATGACACAAGTTCTTTGCCCCCCCCCCCCCTATATATTAAGTGCGGCATGCGTTGAAGCTAAGTTCTAAGCATCTTTCGTGTATTGGAGAGTTCTCTGTAATGGCTATTTCGAGTGCGAGATTTGCGTAAATGAGGTCCTTCTCAAGATATATGCAAGGACGACATATGTATCTATCAGGTGCAAGTCGTGCATCAATGATTTCTTTTCATAATAAGTGACCGAAATACTATAACTTCTTCGTTCCCTCTATCTTCAGTGCGCCACATACTACAACAAAGTCCTTATGATACGAAGGATTAAGTTAGAGTACTTCCACATCGATCTACCAAGTTCCGAATGTCTATGGACAAAGCTCTGCAAGAGAGCGTTGAACGTAAAACAAGTACTTTGTGGTCTATAACCTAACCGAGTCACGAGCTATAGAAAAGTTTCTACAATGGTATGGACGACGAAAAAGTTCTTACACGCCGATATGTTAAGTGTGATTCATGCATGGATAAAGCTCTGTAAAAAGGATACACAACGATGACAAGTTCTTCGTGCCCTATGAATTAAGTGCGCCGTATGATATAGCAAAGTCCATACACATTTAAGAACATTGTCTTTTAGTTCTTCTGCATGACTGCATCGATCTTTAAAGTGTGATACGTGTGTTGACAAAGTACTTCAAAAGAGATATGCAAATGACACAAGTTCTTCGTCCCCTGTATATTAAGTGCAGCACGCATTGAAGATAAGTTCTAAGCATCTTTCAAGTATTGGAGAGTTCACTGTCATGGATATTTCAAGTGCGAGATGTGCATAAATGAGGTCCATTTGCACCACCGGTGTTTCGTTCCTGGCAACACTTTAGCAATAGCCAACTCCATTGCACGGCATTGGTCTAATTTGAGAGAGATGGTCAGTATGTGAGAAGGAAGATAGGATAATAATTTAATATTCTGTATTGCTACCCTTACGAATGTATTTACCTGTTAGGATAGTTACTGTTAGGATAGTTACAGGTGCTTTACCTCCCATCAATGAAACAAATTCCTTGAATACCCACTCGAATGATTCTTGCTTCTCGTTTCTCATCATAACACCTCCTAATATTATGCTCTGGAAATGATGGTTGACACCAACAAATAGACCGAATGGCATATCGTACTGGTTTGTACGATATGTGGTGTCGAATGTGATAGAATCTCCAAAATTTTTGTATTGGTATCTACTCCTTCCATTGGTCCACATAAGGGCCTGAATTTTGCTATGGCTGTCAACAAGGACACTGTCAGCAAACATTGGGTCATTCTTCTTAAGTTCAGAGAAGAGCTCAACTGTTTTCCTGATGTCATCATCTGCAGTCTCTTAGTTCATCCTCTTGCACATATACTTGAGAGATATGTTGTTGAATGGTACACTCTCCATTGATCCAAAGAAGCTTGCGATGACACAAAAAACCTTGGTTATCCCAATGTTGTTGCTCCTCAAGTGCCTGTGTGATGGCCAATGTAGTTTCTTGCCGCACGATGATGACAAATGGTGGTTGTGTTCAGGTCTGAAATCGTGTATATACCATCCATTATCCGCTGTACGGTGTAGTCTGATCAATGCTTGGCAGTTGCATGCTACTGACTTCGTGTTTTCTTTCTTTGGCCCGTTAGGACAAATGCACAGATTAGTATGGTGGAATAACAAGGATAGCAGCCAACACAACACTTTCGGTTATTTATACTAACCGCACAACCACAAACGATGTCTTGAACGGTTCTGCTTTTCTGTGCATTTGTCCTAGATTGACCATATCGGATGCCAAACCCAATCTCCCAAGAATAGTGGTTGTAGAACTCAAATGCCTCTGCGATTGAGTCGAATACTCTTCCAATCTCAGGGGCGACCACTTGTCCAGACTTCCGTTCAACAAAGCTACGCATTGCTTTTTCAAGCGCACAAACCCTTCCCTCTTTAGACTGATGCTGATATGGTATTTCCCCACGACATATCCTGCCAAAAAATGATGTAAGGTTCTGCTTTAAAGCGGCATTTCGGTGTATAATGTTAACTGCAAGTTGTTCAATTTCTGTCAGATTATGCATTTGATTCACGTTTAAAACTATTTCAAAGTGCAGGTAAAAAATTTCCATCCCCCATGGAGGTAAGCACTTTACAAATACACTTTGGGCATGTACTGTTCCTTTTGCATTTACACAGAAATCATTATACACCTCAATCCCCGAACTTCAGAGATTCAGACAACCAATTACAACCAGAAACCACCGTACAACCCCAAAGTTCAGCATATAAATTTGGATGAAACAATACTACTACCTAGCATGCATGATTAGCGCAAACTGTTTTATTGAACATCATTTTATACGCAAGTGTAAATAGACCTTGAAACATGTCTTCATATACCCACAGTACCAACTCTAACCAATTGACAGCAAACAAGTGTTTATCCCTGCTCTAGAACAAACCAGGAATGAAGCTACAGAAAGACTGGAAAAGAAGGTAACCACCAATATGATTCAACACGAGCGTGAAAAACAAGCGTGAGATTTCTAACAAGCATGTGGTTACCTTCCTTTCCATGTACATTGGTCACTTGGAGACCGTTCTGATTGCAGCACGTCTGTAGTGTTGGTTTCCTATTCCTGCTGGTAAGAAATATCTGCCTGAATGTCTGAGATTGGAGATTGCAACGAATCATCTCCTGACCAAGTGTCTCCGCCGAAATCTCGCGGCGGCGAGTCTCGCCGGAGATCTTGGTTCTCACGATTCACTTGGCGGTGGGCCTCGGCACTCTGTGCGGATGGATCTGGTGTGGAGGAGTCGGACTGGCATTCATGTTCAGTCTCACTCCAGCTTGCCCAATCGCCGCCGCTACCGGCCAAATCAGCAACACCCCCTCCTCTTGTTCTTCTTGTTGCGTCCAACCGCGATTTGGATCTAGATCAGGGATGGAGGAGAAGCTGACCGCCCAAGCCAATGTAGAGATGAGATGCGGAAGAACAAGAACTTGAATGGATTGAACCCGGGTTTGAGCATACCTTAGAAGGAGTTGGGTGTATGATTCCGGCGAGAGGTACATTGCCGGTGGCGGCCGGTCCATCGATGGACAGCAGGGATTTCTCTCTGGGCGCTCGGGATGCACCTCGCGTTCTATCGGGGTTGTGGACGGGAACTGGGACGGGATTCAAATTTTGAAGCGTGAGAATCTCTCCAATCGGTGGGGTCATGAAGGCCGTATAGGTATAGGACTGATTCGTATCTGACACCATATGGGAGGATTCGTCTCTGTATTCAAAGCGTATTGGTTTCTAAAGCTCCGAGAGGTGGGGTCGGAGTGAAATGCCACATGGGCTGCGGGCCCGGCTGGTGTGGACCCACATGCGCTCGGCAGCGGCTGGGATATGCGGTGTGAACCGAACGCGTTAGAGAAAGCCTTTATCGTAATGTTAGCTGCTTCCTAATCGCTAACACCCCAAAACTGAGTTTTGTTTCCTAAAACTGCTCCCGGGAATGACGTGCCTTTTGTTGCGGAAAAACATTTTTGGAAAATATGTTTATTTTTCACAATTAGATTCAACAAGTAACTACGATCTTTTCTTTTAGATGGAAAATTACGATCTTTTCTGAGATGTGTTTCTGCATCGATGGCAGCAGCATCTTTATGCCACGGAAGCATTTTCCTTGATGCATGGGAGCATAATTTTGGGAAGGACGGTAAATCCCATTTTTGGCAGAATTCTCACAATTAAATATGACAATTAATTACCATGTCTTTTAAGATGTGTTTCTTTATACTAATGGCAACACAATTTTATAACTAGAACAATATTCAGAAACACAGAAGCACACGCTTGCAGTGGAATGTACGATGATAAGAAAAATGTTGGTACAATAAACTTTACTAGAAGCTATACTTGTCAACTCAAAAAAGAAGAAGCTATGCTCATAGTGGTTGAAGCACACATGATTTCAGATAAAAAATTTTGTACAATAAGATACATACAATGGTTGTGGTTGATGCAAAATTTCACAACCATTGGTAGGGATATAAATAAACAGCGAAGCATAGTTGCATACAGTGGGTATGGGAACAACAATCTCAACCTGATTGTCAAACCATGGACTCATGAGAATTAAAGGAAGCACATACTCACAACGGTTGAAGTTAGAATAGGAAAACATGAAAACATATGTGAGAAATAATGAACTATTGTGCAAAATATTTGA
Organism: Triticum dicoccoides; assembly: GCF_002162155.2. NCBI lineage: Eukaryota > Viridiplantae > Streptophyta > Magnoliopsida > Poales > Poaceae > Triticum > Triticum dicoccoides. The sequence continues at coordinate 563,882,764 of NC_041388.1, read as the reverse complement.
AACAGGCGAGAACACGAGGCTGTGCAACACATATGAGAAATAAAAGAACCAAACATTGGTAATGGTAGCAGCACTAAATAATTACCATACATATATCAAGATAAACATCTGAACAAAGAAACATAGTAGCAGGTAAAAAGAAGAACATATATCTGAGCAGCAAAACATTTATACAACAGACGCATACATATGAATCAACGGAAGCACGACAGTTGCAAAGTAAAAGTGCGAGAAATAATGAAGCATGTTTGGTGGCGGTTGAAGCAAATTTATGAAGCTAAACAAATACGTATAAGTTTGCATTGAAGCATGCTACACCTGAGTACACACACTGAAAATATGTATGATGAGTACTTGGCATCCACAGGCAATGCATTAGAAACCTAATTGCAAAGCAGGGGCACTTTGAAGAGGGGGGAATCACCGCATGCCACTGCTTGTTCTCCAGCCGGCTAGTGGTACTCCGGCAACCGTTTCAGCCCGCGGGTAACCCGTCAAAGCAGAAGCACCAAACAAGAGGATGGCGCACCTGCAACTAAATTTCGCCCGGGGGCCGCATCG
>NC_041388.1:563841039-563881588 GCF_002162155.2 Triticum dicoccoides | reverse complement strand
AAAAAGAGGGGAGGATGGGAACACATCTGGGCAGGGGGGGGGGGGATCAGAGGAACAAACCTGCGTAGGTGGTGGGCGGCGCAAATGGAGGTGAAGGAGCAGTGCGGTTGACGGCGATCTAGGTGGAGGTGCGTGCGAGGAAAGTAAAATTTTAGGAGGGATCCCGCGCGACTGATTAGGCCCTGTACAATGGAGGTGCCTCCACAGGTGCTTCGGGAAAAAAAAACCGGGTTTTTTGCTCATGGGCGCTTGATCAGGTGCTTGAGAGAGGCAACGGAAGCCAAAGTTTGCTTCCGCTTGGCACCGATGCTCCAGTCTTTTGATGGTATTAAAAACATATTCCCTCTCCTTAATCACATGTACTGATCCAGCCTAAGCACACTTGTACGAGGCACTGCCCATTGTAGGTACCATTTTTTTCTAGGAAGCAAGTAGACTCTCTCTCTTTAAGCACCTGTACATAGCATTTCTCATTATACAAGGCTTGTTTTTATTCAAAAACAAGAGACGGGATAAGAAGTATCCTAACCGTGATATTACAATTAGATCAACTGTATTCGGTCGGTCTAACGCACTGCTTCTAATCAGACTACAGATTATATGTGTTTCCCTTTTTTACTAGTGCATGCTTGAAAATACCAGGCTAGGCTGCACACACATGCATACGACACACGCATGCACACACGCGAGTGAGGACGTCCTGAACATGGTACATCTGCACCCGTTCTTTTATTTTGCCTCCGCGAAAAAGAAAAATTTAGTGCTGGAAAATAGCGTTCCACGAGAGATTTATTTGTCTTTTTGTACATGCCAACAAAGTTTTTTTCCGCGAATCTTTCTGTGTACACATAGAACGCGGAGATATACCCGTGTAACTTTTTTCAGATTTTTTTGGCATTTAGAAAATTTCCAAAGTGGGTGCAGATGTACCCAGATTTATCCATGTATTTCTGCACAAAACACACATACCAATGGACAAAGGCCAACACGTGTGCACGTGCATACAAATACAGGCACAATACACAGAGACACATCTGCAGACATGGCGTGCTCATCATTTGATTTTTCTATAGTGCCGATGGAGAAGAGTTAAATTTTTTAAAAAAGTATTTAAGAACAAATGAATTAAGGGCAGTGATATTACCTAAAAAAGAAAATGAAAAATGGGGTGACTGTGTGTCAGCTGTCTCATTTTTGTTGGCGTTCAATAAACTTAGTCCCCACCATTTGATCTAGATCCAAAGGCCTAGCTGGCTTCTTCATTCTTCTTCCCACTCTGTTAAAACTGAAGTTAGAACTAAAAACAATCATAGAATTAAATTTTCTAAAGAAGAATGAATAAGTGGCATTGGTATTTTACACATAAAGAAGAAAGAAAGTGGCAAAAACAAAAAAAAAATCTTGCAGACAATTTACAAGGAAAGTACACTATTATAATAAGCAAAAATAAACATATAATATGCAAGAATGAACCTATTATAGACTTAAAGAATAGATGAACAAAAAAACTAAGCTCTCTAGCAATGGTGCTGATAGAAATGAATTAGTGGCATTGGTATAGCGCTTTATGAAGAAAAAGAATGAAACAAATAAATAATAAAAAAAGCACACAATTTATGCGAGAATAAAAATATAATAGTGGAGTTCTCGCAAAAGACGTTTTCTAAGAAGGAATAAATTAGTGGCATTGATATTACACTTAAAAAGAACGAAAATGAATTAAAGAACAAATGAAGTTTCTATAGAAGAATGAACTAGTGATATTTGAATTACCTGTTAAGATAAAATAATATTTAAATTTTATAAAAATAATGAAAAAATCACCGTTCTTTCGTGATGCCAAAATTTATAAAATAAATATAATGGCATTGGGCTTGGAGGACCTTCACCGTTCGGTCGCGATGCCTACCGTCTCTTCTCATCGGCATGCCCGCCCAGTTACTATATATCGACGGTGAAGATTGCGTCTGGAGGTCACGTGTTTTTACTTTGGAGGAAAAAACTATTTGTGGCCTCTACAACTGCATGATGCAAGCAATCACAATTTGTGACATTTGGAGTATGGCCACCATTGGCGGGACCAACTACTACCAAATACAAAGGGGAGGTATAAACATATGAACGGTCTGGTTAGTGATTATCAAGCAAAAAAAAACATGTTTTGTCCAAAGTAACACCTTGGAAGATAATATTTTGTGCATAAACCAACTGCGCATTCACACAAGTTCGGGCAATCTTACAATTGTGTCCACCATTGTCCGCGTGGCCGGGACAGTAGCACCACCTTCAACTTTGATGCACCAAATTATAGAGAGGGGCAATGCCCGCTGAACACATTGACCAACATTGACTGAGAAGGTAGCGTACCACGAGGCGATCAAAACAAGTGGTGATGGACATATATGACACTATCTAACAATTGTTTGAACAATGATTATCAGACCCAAAAAACATATTTCGTAATAAGTTGTCATTACAAAGCAATGTTTTCAAGACGAAGAAGGCCCACACACATCCATATTCTGTTGCAAGGTAATACTATGCACAAACCAACCAGTATTCAGACACTCCTTTTTTCAATAATGTACGTCAAGGCGGATCAACTCATTCTTGTACCCACCTCATTCGTGTGAACGAGGAAGCAACACCATCTTCAACGTGGATGCACCTAAAGAGAGAGGCCAGTCTTGACGACATCCATACTTGCGACAAGTAATTTGGAACGGAGGGAGTAGTCTCGAATTCGTAGATATTTGCTTGTGATCCACCGATGGAAATTTTCACGAGCAAATTATTTTAGTTCTAGATACATCCGTTTCTGCGACGAGTAATTTGGAACGGAGAGAGTAGATGCGAATATCCTACAGACCGGTAGGCCCATGGGCCATGGACAATGGGCTATGGATCACGTTGTGGTTGCAGGCTAGGTGGACCAAATTGATCGTCTCCTTTTAATAAAGTCCCTAGTTACCCGTCAAAAATAAATTTGATGGTCTCCTCGGTGGACCAAATTGATTGCAGGCTAGGTGGACCAAATTGATTGCAGGCTAGGTGGACCAAATTAGGTGTATCTTGCCGGAGGTACGGCCCAGAATATCTTGGTTGGACCAGTTTGCCTAAAAAAAACTTGGTTGGACCAGATGGTATTTACGGACAGTTCCAAAAGATGCATATGCGTCCATAGCCCATTGGCCATTTCCCCTCGCCACGGACGTACCACGTTTTCTCTCTTGTTGGCCTTCCGTTCAACAGGACCTTGCTCCGTTTATGTATGTTGGCGTCCAAAGACGCATGGCATGTGCATTGTTATTGCACTGACGACGAACGCCGGCCGCCACACAGGATGGAGTGGGTGGAGCAGGAGCAGGAGCATGCATGCATATCAGCCTTATTTGACAGTCCAGCGTCTGAGATCTGAGGCTGCGGGGGACGGAGGCAGCAGAGCCAACCATGCGTTATTAGTTATGAATTTATGATGATGAGATCGCTCGCACCTTCCTTCCTTTCATCTCCCTGTCGGGCAGGTCAAGTCAAGCCAGGCCAAGCCAAGCCGTCGAGCATGCTGATTGCACCCCCACAATCCAGGAGCCAGCAACGCAACGCAAGGCCGACAGAGAAACGCCTGCTACGTACGTACGTCATGGCTGACTCACACACAGTAGCACTCCGGCCAGTACGGAAACCACGCCCGGCGGCGTGTATGATTCGTCCTGATCATGGATATGGATGAACGATCGGCAAAGTCGCGTTGACCGTATGCTTCAAAAAAAAAAAAGGTTGCGTAGACCGTAGAGAGAGGAGTCGGATCGATCATGGATACGGATGGCGCTCCGCGGGTCCTTACAAAATGCCAAGCGTTCGTCCGTGGTCACGAGCTGATATAGATAGATAACCACGTGTTTTATTTAGCTTGGCCGCGATATAAGAGCGCAGGGGAAGGGGAAACTGGCGACTTGCGGCTGCAGCCGGGATGGGCTGGCGACGTAGTACGTCGTTGTGCATGTATTTGACGACGCCACGGGTGGAATGGAAGCACGGCTGCACGGGGCTGTGTAGGCGCCATCTTCCCCTGTGGTTGCGCGGCTCGCCCATATATAAACACCACCTACGTCTTTCTCCGGCCGGCGCATCCGTCCAGGACCACGGCTGATACCTAAGAGCATCTCTACTCTGCCCCCGCCCCCTCCACCCTCCCACAACAGGCCCTCAGGACGTCTTTTTTAACGCCCGCGATGAAAAATCAGTCTAGTCGCGTCTCACGTTTTTGTTTATCATCAGTTTGTGTCGAAATAACAATCGGCGTACCCGAGCTGAACCCAGCCCCCTCGGGAGGCGCCTGGGGGTGCCAGCCGAAGCGAAAAGGCACGTGGGCCCATTGTCGGTGTCAAAACCGACGGATCTCGGGTAGGGGGTCCCGAACTGTGCGTCTAAGGCAGATGGTAACAGGAGGCAGGGGACAAGATGTTTTAACAGGTTCGAGCCCTCTTGATGGAGGTAAAACCCTACGTCCCGCTTGATTTATTCTTGATGATATGAGTATTACAAGAGTTGATCTACCACAAGATCGGAGAGGCTAAACCCTAGAAGCTAGCCTATGGTATGATTGTATGTTGTCCTACGGACTAAAACCCTCCGGTTTATATAGACACCGGAGGAGGCTAGCGTTACACAGAGTCGGTTATAAGCAAGGGGATCTACATATCCGTATTGCCAAGTTTGCCTTTCACGCCAAGGAGTGTCTCATCCGGACATGGGACGAAGTCTTCAATCTTGTATCTTCATAGTCCAACAGTCCGGCCAAAGGATATAATCTGGCTGTCCGGATACCCCCTAATCCAGGACTCCCTCAGTAGCTCCTGAAGCAGACTTCAATGACGATGAGTCCGGCGCGCAGATTGTCTTCGGCATTGCAAGGCGGGTTTCTCTTCCGAATACTTCATAGAAGATTTTGAACACGAGGATCGTGTCCAGCTCTGGAAAATAAGTTCCACATACCACCGTAAAGGGAATAATATTTACAAAAATCTAATCTGCTGACGTATCCCGTAGTGTGACATCACACCACAGCCAGGTCTTTATTCGAATTGTTTTTCCTAACCTATCTCAGTGTGTTTCGCGAGGCGGTTTCCTTGGCACGTCTTGTCGAAGCAGAGATTGTGTACCCTTATTACGGGATCCCCATTAGTACGGACGTGGGTAACCCAACCGCGCCTATTAGTAGGACTGCTAAATCTTAGGCAAGTCCCAAACGGCCACGAGGAGGACGCTTGATATTCACCCTCTTTATAAAGGGGACAAGGCCTTTTCCTCTCGGTCTTGATCGAATCCGCCTCTCGCATCGAGTTCCAACACCCGAAGCTCAGGTTTAGGCACTTCGGACCTTCAACTATGTCCAGATCCAACCTTCAAGGTCGGTGGATGCCTTCCTCCATCACAGAGGAGGACATCAAGAAGTTGAGAGAGGCCAGATATCTGACCGCCAAAATTTCGCATCGGCTGCCTGCCCGGGGGCAGGTCGTCCCTACTCCCGAACCCAACGAGAGCGTCGTGTTCGTCTCCCACTTCCTCCGAGGACTAGGCCTCGCTCTGGATCCCTTTGTTAGGGGTCTTATGTTCTATTACGGGCTAGATTTTCATGATCTGACCCCGGATTCCCTTCTTCACATCTCGACATTTATTGTCGTATGTGAGGCCTTCCTCCGCATTACCCCTCACTTCGGCCTGTGGCTCAAGACCTTCGATGTGAAGCCGAAGATGATCGAGGGGCAGCATGCAGCGTGCGGAGGCGCTTCAATAAGCAAAATTGATGACGCTCCATAGCCTGAGGGTTACTTCCCACAGGTGTCCGGATTGTGGCAGCGGGAGTGGTTCTACATCATAGCTCCCCGAAGTGCCAAGTGGGTAGCTGCCCCTGCCTTCCGCTCAGGCCCCCCACCACAATTGATGTCATGGATCAGCAGGGGGCTGAGCTGGGGTCCAGTCAAGGACGTGCCAATACTGCAAAGCCGTATCCGAGATCTCCTCGAGAGAGATATCAGTCTGGTTATGGTAGTGCAAGTTATACTAGTCCATCAAGTCCAGCCTTGCAAACGTCAGCCCCTTCACATGTGGGAATTCAACCCGGAAGGACCGCGAGCTATCCAACATTTCCTCGGCATGACGCACGAAGAGATGTACAAATTGTTTTTCGTACCACAAATAATGTGTCCGGACATCACTGAGGATGCAGGTCTGAGCTGCAATCGCCCGGATACCCAAGTAAGTAGCCCTGCATCCAAACACACTGTCCGTTTTATTTATAGCAACGTTGCCCTAAAAAAGAAAAACCGCTCTTGGTCTAGGATTGGATAGCGAAGGCAAAGTTGATCAGGTGTCCGGCCCCCCTCCCTGAGACCTCACCAAATCCCGTGCTAACCAGGATGCTGGAGATCGCGCCTTATCAAGCGCCCTTGGGAGAAGATAAAGGGGGGGACAAGGAGGTTAGCGCCTCCATGAAGGAGGTTAGCCGGGGAGGAGGGACTGAAACTTCCTCTCCCCAGGGAAGGAAGAGGACCGCCTCCGAGGACCCGGAGACAATGGTCTCCAAACGAGGGAAGAAATCTTCGCCGGAGGGTCCTGCCTCGGGGGCTACCCTGGCCGCACTACGCCCTCAAGGGGATCAGCCCTCCACCGAGCTGTAAGTAAAAGGGTACTTAATAATGAAAATATCTCACTTTACTTCTAAGGAAAATAACCGAAGCATTTATCTTGCAGTTCGGATCTTAGCCCTTCTCAGTAGAGCTCGTCTTCAGGGGATCTTCTTCCAGAGATGATGGAGAGCGAAACGCCTCCCCCTGCCACACTGCCTCACGAGGCGAGCGACCCCAAGGTGTCGTCGCAGAGGGTTTCTCCTGATTCGGCAAGGCCAGAAGGTAATCCTATGGCCACCTGAAGTCCTTAGTATCCGGCTCTTGAAGAGAGCAATCAAAAGAGTCCGACACCGTCTGGTGTGCGGTCGGGCGTACTGAGGGATCTGCTAGAGCAAGCGGCTATCTTAGAAGAGCACCGCACGTTGATGGGTACGGTGATTGAAAGGATTTCATCCACCGAAAGCGGGTTGCATGAAGCCTTTATGAGTCTACTAACGGGTTTTGAGGTATGTGAAACGATGTACATTTTTTACCGTACCGCATATTTTTAGATGTGCCCTATGTAGATAGTAGCCCCTGAGACTCTGGTTGTCATCGAAAACGGCGGCAAACAGAGGATCATAGTCCCAGGTAATAACTAGACCGCTTTTATATGCAGGTGGTTGAAGCTCCGGTGGCTAGTCAGACTGATGGGTTTGCCGAACTAAGGCGGCAGCTGGATGCGGCAGATGCCGACATCGTGCTTGTCAACAAGCGGCTTGACGAGGCACATGGTCAGTGATTTTTCTGGTGATCGTCACATAGTAAGAGCAGCATGATGACAGTATCTTTAATGTGTTGTGACTGCAGATGGAGCTGCCACCGTGGAGACCCTTCGGGCGGAGCTTGCCCGAGCCAAGGAGCACGCAAGGAGCAGTAATGCGGCCGCTTTAAAGGCGGCTGAGGGTTTAAGGGCCGAACAGGCCGCACATTGCGAGAGCAAAGAAAAAATTGCCAAGATGGTCATGGAGTTAAAAGATGCTGCTGACCGTTACCGGCTTCTTGAAGAAGAAAACTGGGTGAAGGCGACCGACCTGGAGAAGGCCCGGGTGGCTGCCAAGGAAGCCCGCTCCAAAATTAGAGCGACGAATGAGGAGCTGAATCAAGCTGCGGATATCGTTTCTGGGAAGTTGTTCTTGTTACAGACTAAGTTCGGAGATCCAAAATATGCTCCTCTAGACCGGCTATGGAGTTCTGCGGACGAGTACATGGATTTGGCTGCAAGTGCTGCTGATGCGGCCGAGTACTTCAAGGATCAGAAGGGTCCTGAAGTGGAGAAGCTGTTCTGGTCACAATTTCACGCTCCAGTCGGTCCACTGTTGCTGAATGAGCGATTGACCGGTTGGGCCAAGCTCCAGAGATTATCTGGACTTGCCATGAGGTCCGTAGTGGATCATCTGTGGCCGGGAGGGCCAAGGATGAATAGCTACTTTAGCTTGATGCAACAATTCCTTGGTGCTGTGCCACGCATCGATGCTGTAAAGAGGTCGGCGTGCATAGAGGGCTCACGGATGGCCCTTGCCCGTGTCAAAACATACTGGGCGGAGATGGATGCCAGCACTGTTGCGGCACAGAGTTCGGCCATAGGCCGAGTGGCTGCCGAGCACTACTTTGAAGAAGTTCTTGAAGGCGCTCGTTTGATAGAGGCCCAGTGCTCGAAGAATATTATGTTTAAGTGACATGTATTCCTAGTGTAAGAACAATGTTTTATTGAATTTATCAAGGCTGTATTTATACTTTTGCCCGAAAGTGCTATGATGCCTCCTGTGCGACCGTTTATGTATATATGTATATAACCTGAAAGATGGCAACCGTCGGCTTCAGCCCCCACGCATATAATGCGGGGGTGTTCGCAGAAGACGCATGTTCACACTTGATCCAACGTCTTGGTCCATTAAGGAGGTGATAGCGCAGCGAACTAGGCAATCAGACTATAATGCTTTAACACTTTCACTTAGCCAGAGGACTTTGACAGTGGGGCTACTATATAGCCCCTGGTGGCTCCGCGCTCATCCGGATTGGGGCGCGTACATGCCTGGCCGGGAAATGGCCCTTCGTTAAGGCGGAGGAATCCCGAAGATTCCGCTAGGTCATCGAGTGGTTGACCAGTCTCACGCTATATCATGATAGTCAGTTTTCGGCTTTCTCTACTGAGGTGCTCGTCCGGATGAACCAGGGCACAATCGCAGTAGTTCTCCTGGTGCCGCCTTAGCCGATAGAGCGGAACGTAAGGCAGCAAAACACAGGAGCCGGGCAAACCCAACATTTGACCAAAGACATGATTCGGAGCTGATGCATATAAGACCAAACTCACGACGCCGAACACTCCCTAGGGTATTCGGTCTTTATGATGTAAACCGGGTCGAAACAGTGCCCTTTGTAATGAGCCCCTGGTGTCCAGGTACGTGCAATATTCTGACGTGGCCACATGCCAATATGTCAACATCCTTCTCGATTGTACTGAGAATTCGAGGGATGTGTATCAATAAGAGACAGTAAAAAAGGTTTACACAGGGTCTTAATCTAAAAAGAATCCTCAGAACGGGTCCCTGCTGCACGTCTGCGCCCGTGTCTCCGTTGTGCCGTATTCTGGACGGGTGTAGCACGATGGTTATATATAGCTGCACCAGACTCGTCCAACCGCGTCCGTGGTCTTAACGACCTGTCAGATGCTTTAGCTGGTGAGGCCGTTTAGTGTGCGGCTGCCAAGGCAGCCGCACGGTCTTCCGCACGCAAGGAGCGCTCAATATTTCCATTTAATGTAATGATTCCATGTGGACCGGGCATCTTAAGCATGAGAGAAGCGTAATGCGGTATTGCGTTAAAGCAAGCGAAAGCTTCGCGTCCGAGTAGTGCTTGATAACCACTTTGGAACAGAGTGATGCGGAACGTTAAATTTTCGCTGCAGAAGTTATCGGGAAAGCCGAATATAACCTCTAGTAGTAGGGAGCCCGTGCAATGGGCCTCTGGGCCCGGCGTTACTCCTTTAAAGGTAGTATTGCTGCGGCTAATTTTTGTTGGGTCTATCCCCATTTTGTGGACCGTGTCCTAATATATCAGGTTTAAACAGCTGCCGCCGTCCATTAGGACTCGTGTGAAGTGGTATCCGTCAATTATTGGGTCTAATACCAAGGCAGCCCATCCTGCATGCCGGATACTTGCCGAGTAATCCCGATGGTCAAAGGTGATTGGTTGGGACGACCAGTGGCAGAACTCCGCGGTGATAGGCCCTGGGGCATGTGTCTCTAGGAGTGCCGCTTTGTTTCTCCCCTTTGTCACATGTAACACGTTTACTGTTTTGACTTTTGGTGGGAATTTCTTCTGTTCCCCAGTGCTTTGCTTGCGAGGCTCGTCTTCGTCTTCGCTTGGTGTATCCTGCCCCTTGTGTTCGGTGTTAAGCTTGCCGGACTACTTGCAGACCCAACATTCTCTATGGGTATGATTTGCAGGTTTATCGGGGGTGCTGTGGATCTGACATATTTTATCCAGAATCTTGTTTAGGCTGGACAGTTTGTCTCCGTTGCCCTTGGAGGGCAGCTTTTGTTGACCTGACCAAGAGCTTCTAAATCCGGCGTTTACCGCCGTGCTCTTCGGTCTGTCTTCTTTATTCCGGCGCTTGTTTTTGCTGCGTCGTGGTTTCCCGTTTCCGTCCCTGACTTCGGATGTACTTGGGTTGCTGGTGCTGCATCGGGCTAACCAGCTGTCCTCGCCCGCGCAAAAGCGGGTCATGAGGCTTGTTAATGCTGCCATTGTTATCGGCTTTTCTTGGCCGAGGTGTCTGGCAAGCCATTCGTCTCGAACATTGTGCTTAAAAGATGCTAAGACTTCGGTGTCCGGGCAGTCGACTATTTGGTTCTTTTTGGTGAGAAACCTGTTCCAAAGCTTTCGACTGACTCTCCGGGCTGTTGAGTTATATGACTCAAATCGTCTGCATCCGATGGTCGGACATAGGTCCCTTGAAAATTTTCCCAAAAAGCATCTTCGAGCTCTTCCCAGCTTCCAATGGAGTTTTTGGGGAGGCTTTTAAGCTAGTGCCAAGCTGGCCCTTTGAGCTTTAGGGGTAAGTACTTGATGGCGTGGAGATCGTCTCCATGAGCCATATGGATATGGAGGATGTAGTCCTCAATCCAGACCCCAGGGTCTGTCATTCTGTCGTATGCCTCTATGTTTACGGGTTTGAATCCCTCTGGAAATTCATGGTCCAGCACCTCATCGGTGAAACATAGGGGGTGTGCGGCACCCCTGTATTTGGGTGTACCATGGTGTTGGGATGTTTGTTGTGTTGCATTGCATGCTGGAGCGCGCTTGCGTGGCCCGTAGATGGATCTGGTTGCGCCGTCCTTTTGATGCGAGCCCTCACGTGGATCGTGTACTGGCTTATGTGCGGCGTCGTTTGCCGCTCTATGTTGGCCACGAGGTCGTCTATCCGACCGGATGGCCGTTTTGTTTTTTAATTGCGGGGATCTAAGGCCTCCTCATCGAATTCTAGTAGCAACTTTTGCTTCGGGTAGCTCTTGGTGTGGAGATTACCGCCGTACTTCGCTGCAGTGTTGAGTACTTCACTCCATCTGATTCTGAGTGTGTCTTGTGCAGTCCTGAGCCTTTGCTTCTGCTTTTTCAGACTCCTCGCAGTGGCAACAAGCCTTTGATGGGTATTCTGTTGCTCCAGGTGCCTGTCAGGTGTGATGTCATACGGACTGTTATCTTCGACGGAGTCGGGTTGTTCGGTTTGATTCTCCGTTTTGCCGCGGTTGGACGATGGTTCAATGCCGTGTTTGTCGTCCGCTGGCTCGCCTTGCTCTATCGCTGGGTTTATATTATCGCTGCTTCTGCCGAGGCGGTATTTGGAGCGGCGCTTACGCCGCCGCTTTGACTGCTTCTCGAGGGAACAACCCTTCGCTGCGTCCTTCCATTCTTCGTCGTTGGTTTCTTTGGGTGTGTCCACCATGTATACATCATATGATTAAGTGAGTGTCCAGTGCCCTGTGGGCAGTGGTTCCTGTTCATCTCCTGCATCGTCGTCCATACCGTCGATGCCTTCGGAGTCGAAGTCGAGCATGTCGGTCAAATCGTCGACAGTGGCTACTAAGTGGGTGGTGGGTGGGCAGGGAATTTCTTCGTCATCCACATCCCAATTCTGCCGGACATAGTTCGGCCAGGGCTCTCCTGACAGAGAGAGAGACTGTCGGTGTTAAAACCGGCGGATCTCGGGTAAGGGGTCCCGAACTGTGCATCTAGGCTGGATGGTAATAGGAGGCAAGGGACACGAAGTTTTACCCAGGTTCGGGCCCTCTTGATGGAGGTAAAACCCTACGTCCTGCTTGATTAATATTGATGATATGGGTAGTACAAGAGTAGATCTACCACGAGATCGGAGAGGCTAAACCGTAGAAGCTAGCCTATGGTATGATTGTTGTTCTGTATGTTGTCCTACGGACTAAAACCCTCCGGTTTATATAGACACCGGAGAGGGTTAGGGTTACACAAAGTCGGTTACAATGGTAGGAGATCCACATATCCGTATCACCAAGCTTGCCTTCCACACCAAGGAAAGTCCCTCCCGGACACGTGACGAAGTCTTCAATCTTGTATCTTCATAGTCCAGGAGTCCTGCTGAAGGTATAGTCCGGCCATCCAGACTCCCTAAGTAGCCCCCGAACCAGGCTTCAATGACGACGAGTCCGGCGCATAGATTGTCTTCGGCATTGCAAGGCGGGTTCCTACTCCAAGTACTTCATAGAAGATTTTTAACACAAAGATAGTGTCCGGCTCTGCAAAATAAGTTTCCACATATTGCCATAGAGAGAATAATATTTACACAAATCTAATCTGCTGACGTATTCCGTAGTGTGACATCGCACCATGGCCAAGACTTTATTCGAATCGTTTTATTGTCCCACCTCATTGTGTCATGCGAGGCGGTTTCCTTGGCACGTCTCGTCGAAGCAGAGATCGTGTCCCCTTATTCTGGGATTCTCATCAATACGGGCGTGGGTAACCCAACTGCGCCATTGATTACGGCGCTTGGAGATAAGCGAGTTTTACCAGGCTGGTGGGGACACGTAGTTGCGTCCACCCATATAAGGGGATAAGGATCCACCTTTTCACCTACGCCTTCTTCCTTCTTTGCCTATCCATTTTCACGCACTTGAGCTCCAGCGCCCAAGTCCGCACTCCCCACCTCAACCTTCTCCAACCATGTCTGGAGCGGGAGGCAAGTGGATGGTCTCCTCCGTCACGGAGGGACACATCAAAAAACTGAGGAAGGCCGGATACTTGTCTAACTACATCACGTACCGGCTTCCCGAAGAGGGGCAGCTCCTCCCCACCCCAAGGCCCCATGAGAGGGTAGTGTTCCTCCCCCACTTCCTCCGTGGACTGGGCTTTCCTATCCACCCATTCGTCCGGGGACTCATGTTCTACTACGGCCTGGATTTCCATCATCTGGCCCCAAACTTCATCCTCAACATCTCGGCGTTTATCATCGTGTGTGAGGCTTTCCTCCGCATCCTCCCCCATTTCGGCCTATGGCTCAAGACTTTCAATGTCAAGCCGAAGGTGGTGCGCGGCAACTAGGCGGAGTGCGGAGGTGCCATGGTGGGCAAGATGCCCAACGTCTTATGGCTCGAGGGCTCCTTTGTGGAGACCCTGAAGGGGTGGCAATCGGGGTGGTTTTACATCACCAAGCCGCGCGACCCTGAGTGGTTCGCAGCCCCCGAGTTCCGGTCCGGACCCCCAACGCGGCTCACGTCCTGGAAAGAGACGGGCCTGTCGTGGGGCAGCAAAGGAGAGGTGACTGGACTGCAAACATGCATCCAAACCCTAGTGGACAAGCAGCTCAAGCTTGTTAACGTAGTCCAGGTTATGCTCATCCGCCGGATCCTCCCGTGCAAACAACGGGCCTTCAATTTGTGGGAGTTCAACCCGGAGCAGCACCGAACTCTGAGCAGGCTCTTCGACACAATGTACGAAGATGCCTGGAAGGTGCTTTTCAAGGGCGCCGAGGCTCCCGCATCCGCTATCGAGGATCGCGGATTTAGCGCGCGGCGTCACGCTAGCGCGGTAAGTTGTTTGTACCTTTTACAGGGTATTAGTTTTTCATAGTTTAACTCTATGCGGGATCTAAGCTCCCTTACCTTTGACAGGATTGGCAAGCAAAGTCCGGACAGATCAACTGTCCGGCTCCTTTGCCTGAAGACCCAGCCGATGCCCGCTTGGCGAAGCTGCTGGTTCCGGCACCCTATGTGGTGCTAGAGAAGAAGGCCACGGGGACTCGAAAAAGTGCCCGGTGCCAGGAGGTGTCGGGTTCATCATCCGACGGCTCCAAGGCGCATTCCTCCCGTGAAGACGAGGAGGAGGAAGAAGAGACCTCTCCCCCTCCAGCGGGGGGAGAGAAGAAAAGGAAGGCCGCCCTCACTGGGGAGGCCGAAGGGTCCAAGAAGGGGAAAACCCTTCCTCCGGACTACTCCACCAACGCCGACGATGGCGGAGAGGAGTGGCCGCTCAGGGCCAAGCCCCTGGCGAAATCATAAGTATCCGGATACCAGAGTAATTCATAGTATTCCTTTATTGCACAGCTTTCCCTTACGTCGAATATGATTATGCAGCCCACCCAAAGACCGGCTCGACGCGTCGCCGAGCGGCTCACTGGACTCGTCGGATGTGAATTCGCTTCCGGCGGCTACCTCCCCCCGCCCTACGGACGACGCTAAAGTGTTGTCCCAACAGGTTCCAAGCCAGGAGGAGGTGGTCCTGGAGGCACCGCAAGGCGACCTCCCGGACTCTAGGAGTATAGGGGATAAAACCCCCCAGGGCTCCAAGTCCGGCTCTAGGCCGGACACCGCTCCGGAACCTTCAAAGGTTCCAGAGTCCGGCGGGCGACCTCCTTCCAAGAGGAGCAAGCCCACCGTGCCGGTGACCCCCGTCCAACCGGAGGCGCCGGACAATCTGTTGGAGGTGCTCAAAGGCGCCTCCATCGACGAGGAGCACCGCACCATTATGAGTGCGGTGGTCCAGAAGGTTCAGTCCGCCAAGAGCGGACTGACTGAAGCTTGTGCTAGCCTTTTAACAGGCTTTGAGGTAAGTAAAGAATGTGCAAATAATATTACCGCATAGACAGTAGCCCCTGATGCTCTGTTTGGCGTTCGGGAAGAAAAGCCGAATAGAGGATCAAATAAAACTCGCAGGAGTCTAACAAAAAGGAGTCAATATGCATATGCAGGCTTCTCTGCTGGCGTCCGCCGCACTGACTGCGGAAGTGGACACGCTAAAGCAGCACCTCGAGCAGTCCGAGCAAGAGCTCGGGCGTGCCAAGAAGCAGCTCGAGGACAAGGAAGGTAAGAAATACCTTGTTTAAATATATATATATATAAAGTGCAATTGCAAAAAATGACAGGATTATCGTGGCTATTGTAAGGGCCACGTCTGAGGTGGCGACCCTTAAGCAAGCGTTGTTCGAGGCCGAGAAGAGGGCGGCCACGGAGCGCACCGAGCGGGAGAAGTATGAGACCTAGGTTGGCAAGGTGCGGCAAGAGCTCCAGGCTCTCATGAAAAAACATGAGAGTTTGGAGCTTGACTCAAATACGCGAGCGTCCGAGCTCGCGGTGGCTATTGAAAATGCCAAGTCTGCCAAGGCCGAATCCCAGAAGACCCTCTAGGAGTTGGATGCGGTGAAAAAGATAGCGGCGGGTAAGGCATTCTTTATGCAAAGCAAACACATAAACATGAGTTACTTGTTACTTACCCGAATCCGGAGCTCTCCAGGAGCATTCGCTGATCTTCCCTGTAGCGTGTCCGATGCCGCCGCGTTCTATCGAGCCGAGGAGGGCATCTCGACAGAGAAGGTGTTCTGGTCTCAGTATGCTGAGGCCGGACACCCCGTGCCCCTGAGCGACCAGCTGAAGCAACTGGTCGAGCTCCACAAGGCGGCCGAACAGGCCATGAAGGGCCTCATAGTTCGGCTGTGGCCTGGAGAGGCTCTGCCTGGGAGCTATTTCGGGCTGGTGCGGCGGCTGGTGGGGGCCTGTCCAAGGCTCGAAGTCATCAAGCGCTCCATTTGCATTGAAGGTGCCCGTAGAGCCCTTGCCCGTGCTAAGGTGCACTGGGGCAAGCTGGATGCTGAGAAGCTTGTGAAGGACGGGCCACCGCCGGGGAAAGAGCATCGCAAGCCCGAGAATTATTATAAGGATGTTCTGAAGGGTGCCCGCCTTATGGCGGATGAATGTTCCAGGGATGTAATTTTTGAGTAAAACTCGCTCGTTTTGTCCTGTGCGCTGAAAACTTGTTCATATGCGCTAAGCAATGCTGTTGGAATTTAAAATATTACCTTCTGTGCGGCTGTTTATCAATTCCGAGAGATGGCGAGTCGTCGGCTTCTGCCCCCGTGCCGCTAGTGCTAGGGTGTTCGGGGATAAACCTGAGCGCTCTTTTTCCCATGTTTGGGTCCTTCGAGGGAGGCGCTCAGCACAACGAACAAGGCAATCAGACTATAATGCGTGAACACTCTCACTTAGCCATGGAATTCTATAATTTTAAATTTCGGCAAAGCCCCTGGTATTCGGAAGACCGAGTTCGGGGCGCTATCCACGCCTTGGCCGCACAGAGCCGACTCCTCGCTCTAAGCGGCATAAGTCTTTAGGGACTCGAAAAACCTCTCTAACAGCAACCAGCTCTCGCTTCATCATGACAGTCAGTTTTAGCTTTCTCTACTGAGGTGCTCGACCCAGCTCAACTGGGGCACAATCGCAGTAGCTCTCCTAGTGCTACCTTAGCCGATATAGCGGAACGTAAGGCACCAAAACATAGGAGCGGGCAAACCCAACTATTGACCCAAGACATGATTCGGAGCCGATACATATAATGCTATAAGTTCGGGGTGCCGCACTTGTTAAAGTGTTCGGACTTCTCATACCATATTGAGGGGTACTAAAGCCCCTGGCGTATTTTGGTCGTACCAAAGTGTACGGGTGCAACATGTCATTAAGGAGCATATATTTATAAAAAAAGAGTAATGCAAAAATAGACAAAAGCTATGCATTGTTTATTAAAAAGGGCTGCGATCAAAGCAGAACGATACAAATAATGCGATAAGCAAAAGGTTGAACTATTTAACATGTCTGTTCCAGGGGCAGGCTGCGGAATGGTATGTGAAACAGGTATACTGCTCGTGATAGAGACCACCTGGGAGTTCCATAATGCAGCATGGCTTGTCTGCTTCCCTGGTTCTTGCATCGTTTGTGCGGCAATTGAACTGCCGAACAGGCCTTCCGAAGAATGGAGTCCTGAAAGTAAGAGAAAATTAAAAAATCGGCAGCCCCTGGTGCGGTTTAAGCCGTGTTTCGGGCGTGCCATGATGGTGCCCCTCCTCCTGTACCCGTGGTATTTCTAGAGCGTAGTTATGTACGCGAAGCACTGGTGTCGCATTTTTGTGAGGGCTGGGGTTGGGGCCGCATTGCTACGCCTGCTCGGAACATGCCAGACGGTCTTGTTGTAGGTTACTCCGGGCGCGCTTGACGGTGTCCGGACGTTTAACGGCCGGACTGGAGAACTGCCTGGAGAGGCTGCTTTGTACTTCCGCTGCAAGGGCCGCCGTGTGCTCCTCCGTTCGAAGGGAGCGTTCGGTGTTTCCATTGACCGTAATTACTCCTCGAGGGCCTAGCATCTTGAGCTTAAGGTATGCGTAGTGCGGTACCGCATTGAACTTGGCAAATGCGGTTCGCCCGAGCAGTGCGTGATAGCCACTGTGGAATGGGACTATGTCGAAGATTAACTCCTCGCTTCAGAAATTATCCGGAGATCCGAAGACCACTTCAAGTGTGACTGAGCTTGTACAGTTGGCCTCTACACCTGGTATTACGCCTTTAAAGGTCGTTTTGGTGGGCTTAATCCTCGAGGGATCTATGCCCATTTTCCGCACTGTATCCTGGTAAAGCAGGTTCAGGCTGCTGCCGCCGTCCATAAGAACTCTAAAGAGATGAAATCCGTCAATAATTGGGTCTAGAACCAATGCGGCGAATCCGCCATGACGGGTGCTAGTGGGATGGTCCCTTCGATCAAAGGTGATCGGGCAGGAGGACCATGGGTTGAACTTTGGGGCGACTGGCTCTACCGCGTATACATCCCTTAACGCACGCTTCTGCTCCCTCTTGGGGATGTGGGTTGCGTATATCATGTTCACCGTCCGCACTTGTGGGGGAAAACCCTTCTGTCCACTGTTGTTCGGTGGCCTCGGCTCTTCGTCGTTATCGCTATGCAGCCCCTTGTCTTTATTTTTGGCATTAACTTGCCTGCCTGCTTGAACACCCAACAATCCCTGTTGGTGTGATTGGCCGGCTTTTCGAGGGTGCCATGTATTTGGCACAAGCGGTCGAGTATTCGGTCCAAACTGGACGGGCCCCTAGGATTTTTTTGAATGGATTTTTCCGCTGACCAGATTTATAGCCTCTGAATCCGGCGTTAACTGCCGTATCCTCAGCATTTTCGCCGTTAATGCGGCGCTTCTGCTTGTTGCGACGCGACCTGCCACTACTGTCCCTGGTATCCGAATTACCAGGGTTCTTGGTCATATTGTTGCTACGAGCAAGCCAACTGTCTTCTCCCGCGCAAAAGCGAGTCATGAGTGTCGTGAATGCTGCCATAGAATTCGGCTTTTCCTGTCCAAGGTGCCGGGCAAGCCACTCGTCACGGATATTGTGCTTGAAGGCTGCTAGGGCCTCTATGTCCGGACAGTCGACTATTTGATTTTTCTTTTTAGGAACCGTGTCCAAAATTGCCTGGCCGATTCCTCTGGCTGCTGAATTACGTGGCTTAGGTCATCGGCGTCTAGTGGTCGCACATAAGTGCCCTGGAAATTGTCGAGGAATGCGGCTTCCAGGTCCTCCCAACAACTGATTGATCCTGCTGGCAAGCTGTTAAGCCAATGCCGAGCTGGTCCTTTAAGCTTGAGTGGGAGGTATTTGATGGCGTGGAGATCATCACCGCGGGCCATGTGGATATGAAGGAGATAATCCTCGATCCATACCGCAGGATCTGTTGTGCCATCGTATGATCTGATGTTTACGGGTTTGAAACCTTCGGGGATTTGATGATCCATTACTTCGTCTGTGAAGCATAGTGGGTGTGCGGCGCCTCTGTACTGGGCTATATAATGAGTAGCTCCAATGAGCTTTGTCTACTGTGTTCGGCCCTACCAGATTTGTGTCCGGCGTGACGGTTATCGTCTCGAGTCATGGGGCGCCCACGCGATCCGTAAATCAATCTTGTTTGCCTTGCCTTGTCCTCCAACATATCTCGCAGGTCTGGCGCATTTTCCCGTGCCTTGGTACGGGGTGCGGCTTGAGTGGAGGACCAAGAGGCCTCTCTATCGCGGCCACGAGGTGGCTGGTCGGCCGTATCAAGTGCTGGTGATGTAGGCTTAAGTGCTTCCTCCTCTAATCGGGGTAGCAACCTACGCTTTGGGTAGCTCTTGGAGGGGCGTTCGAGTTTATGCTCTTCGGCCGCAAGGACTTCAGTCCATCTGTCGACTAGCAAATCTTGATCAGCTCTAAGTTGTTGCTGTTTTTTCTTGAGGCTTCTTGCCGTGGCCATAAGCCCGAGTTGAAAACGCTCTTGCTCGACGGGATCCTCTGGCACGACGAATTCGTCGTCGTCGAGGCTTGCCTCGTCTTCGGAGGGAGGCATATGATTATCGTCCTCGACCTCTCTGTCTGCTGCTCTCTTATGAGGGCTGTCTTCTCCATTCTCCTGTGTTGAATCTTGCTGGAGGGGGTTTTCTTCGGCACTCTCCGGAGTATTATTATCTCCCGTGCTGGAATCACCGTATTTGCTTTGGCGGGATTTTGAGCGGCGCCGCTGACGCCGGCGCTTAGGCTGTTTCTTGGAGGGGTCATCCTTCGCTGTTCCATCGCCATATCCTTTTTTTGGGGTGTCCACCATGTATATGTCATATGACGAGGTGGCTTTCCAGGGCCCAATAGGCGCTGGTTCTTCATCGTCTCCTGCATCGGTGTCCATACCATCGATGTCTTTGGAGTCGAAGTTGAGCATGTCGGTTAAATCGTCGACAGTGGCTACAAAGTGGGTGGTGGGTGGGCTTTGAATTTCTTCATCATCCGTATCCCAACCTTGCTGACCGTAGTCCAGCCAGGGCTCTCCTGATAAAGAGAGAGACTTTAGTGTCTTCAGAATATCGCCGAAAGGCGAGTGTTGAAAGATGTCCGCGGTAGTAAACTCCATGATCGGCGCCCAATCGGATTCGATCGGCAGGGGCGCGGAGGGTTTGGAGTCCGGAGAGGAGTCCGGCTCCTTGGAGTCACGAGTCCCGCGGAGTGCGGGGCTGGTGTTTGGCTCGATCGCCGTTGGGATCGCAGCCCCCAAGGCGGCGTCCAACCACCCATCCTCGATTGGCGCAGTTGGCTCCGAATTAAGGGTCGAAGCCTATGTGGGTGCGGCCTCCAGGGCACTGTTCGGAGGCAGAGCTAGATCATGCTCGTCGTGACAGTGCGACGCGCTCGGCAGTGGCTCGAATCCGTCGAGGATCAAGTCCCCGCGGATGTCAGCCGTGTAGTTTAAACTTCCAAATCTGACCTGATGGCCAGGGGCATAGCTTTCGATCTGCTCCAAATGGCCAAGTGAATTGGCCCGCAGTGCGAAGCCGCTGAAGACAAAGATCTGTCCGGGGAGGAAGGTCCCACCCTGCATTGCATCTCTATTGATGATCGTAGGAGCCATCAAGCCTAACGGCGACGACACAGAGGAACTCTCAATGAAAGCACCAATGTCGGTGTCAAAACCGGCGGATCTCGGGTAGGGGGTCCCGAACTGTGCGTCTAGGCTGGATGGTAACATGAGGCAAGGGACACGAAGTTTTACCCAGGTTCGGGCCCTCTTGATGGAGGTAAAACCCTACGTCCTGCTTGATTAATATTGATGATATGGGTAGTACAAGAGTAGATCTACCACGAGATCAGAGAGGCTAAACCCTAGAAGCTAGCCTATGGTATGATTGTTGTTCTGTATGTTGTCCTACGGACTAAAACCCTCCGGTTTATATAGACACCGGAGAGGGTTAGGGTTACACAAAGTCGGTTACAATGGTAGGAGATCCACATATCCGTATCGCCAAGCTTGCCTTCCACGCCAAGGAAAGTCCCTCCCGGACACGGGACAAAGTCTTCAATCTTGCATCTTCATAGTCCAGGAGTCCGGCTGAAGGTATAGTCCGGCCATCCGGACAACCCCTAATCCAGGACTCCCTCAGAGACCTTAGTGAGTTCAGTATGTCGCCGAAAGGTGAGTGCTGAAAGATATCCGCAGAGGTGAACTCCATGATCGGCACCTGATACGTCTCCAACGTATCTATAATTTTTGATTGCTCCATGTTATATTATCTACTGTTTTGAATGTTTATGGGCTTTATTATACACTTCTATATCATTTTTGGCACTAACCTATTAACCCAGAGCCCAGTGCCAGCTTCTGTTTTTACCCTGTTTTAGGGTTTCGAAGAAAAGGAAAATCAAACGGAGTCCAATTGACCTGAAACTTCACGGAACTCATTTTTGGAAGGAAAGAAGCCCAGAAGACTTGGAGTGCACGTCGGGGGATCTGCGAGGAGGTCACGAGGCAGGGGAGCGTGCCCACCCCCCTGGGCGCGCCCTCCACCCTCGTGAGCCCCTCGTGGACCCCCTGACGTACTTCTTCTGCCTATATATCTCCATATACCCTAAAAAACATCCGGGAGCACAATAGATCAGGAGTTCCGCCGCCAGAAGCCTCCGTAGCCACCGAAAACCAATCTAGACCCGTTCCGGCACCCTGCCGGAGGGGGAATCCTTCTCCGGTGGCCATCTTCATCATCCTGGTGCTCTCCATGACGAGGAGGGAGTAGTTCTCCCTCAGGGCTGAGGGTATGTACCAGTAGCTATGTTTTGATCTCTCTCTCGTTTTCTTGAGGTGATACGATCTTGATGTATCGCGAGCTTTGCTATTATATTTGGATCCTATGATGTTTCTTCCCCCATCTACTCTCTTGTAATGGATTGAGTTTCCCCTTTGAAGTTATATTATCGGATTGAGTCTTTAAAGATTTGAGAACACTTGATGTGTGTCTTGCTGTGGATATCTGTGGTGACAATGGGATATCACGTGATCCACTTGATGTATGTTTTGGTGATCAACTTGCGGGTTCCGCCCATGAACCTATGCATAGGGGTTGGCACACGTTTTCGTCGTGATTCTCCGGTAGAACTTTGGGGCACTCTTTGAGGTCCTATGTGTTGGTTGAATAGATGAATCTGAGATTGTGTGATGCATATTGTATAATCATACCCACGGATACTTGAGGTGACATTGGAGTATCTAGGTGACATTAGGGTTTTGGTTGATTTGTGTCTTAAGGTGTTATTCTAGTACGAACTCTAGGGCTGTTTGTGACACCTATAGGAATAGCCCAACGGATTGATTGGAAAGAATAACTTTGAGGTGGTTTCGTACCCTACCATAATCTCTTCGTTCGTTCTCCACTATTAGTGACTTTGGAGTGACTCTTTGTTGCATGTTGAGGGATAGTTATGTGATCCAATTATGTTAGTATTGTTGAGAGGACTTGCACTAGTGAAAGTATGAACCCTAGGCCTTGTTTCAACGCATTGCAATACCGTTTACGCTCACTTTTATCATTAGTTACCTTGCTGTTTTTATATTTTCAGATTACAAATACCTTTATCTACCATCCATATACCACTTGTATCACCATCTCTTTGCCGAACTAGTGCACCTATACAATTTACCATTGTATTGGGTGTGTTTGGGACACAAGAGACTCTTTGTTATTTGGTTGCAGGGTTGCTTGAGAGAGACCATCTTCATCCTATGCCTCCTACGGATTGATAAACCTTAGGTCATCCACTTGAGGGAAATTTGCTACTGTCCTACACACCTTTGCACTTGGAGGCCCAACAACGTCTACAAGAAGAAGGTTGTGTAGTAGACATCAAGCTCTTTTCTGGCGCCGTTGCCGTGGAGGTGAGTGCTTGAAGGTATATCTTTAGATCTTGCAATCGAGTCTTTTAGTTCCTTGTTTTATCACTAGTTAGTTTATAAAAGAAAACTATAAAAAATGGAATTGAGTTTGTCTCATACGCTTCACCTTTTTAATATTTTTCGTAAGTATGATGGAAAGGAAAATTGTGCTCAAATGCTAGAAGAAGAATTACATAGAATGCTTGGCATAAAATATGTGAATGATGAGCATGATTGCAATGTTGTTAGTACGAATTCTTTGAATATCCATGACACTAATGATGATTGCACTAGTTATGATGAAAATGTCTCCTATAAACATGTCAATTTTTGTGGAGTGCATTGGTTTGTAAGTACATACCAAATAGGGAAGATAGATATTTCAAGAGGCATAAGTACTTAGAAACTAAATTGTTGCAAGAGAGTCTTGATGATTGTGCTGAAAAATTCAATATTTTTCACGCCCCTTGTGAACTTTGCAATGAACATGGTCATTTAAAGCTCCAATGCTATTTGTTTCATGATCAAGTCGTGTCCAAACATTGTGATAATTTGATTACCCTTGAGCATCATAAAGACCTTATCCTTCTTTTGGGTTATCAAGAAATGAAACGTATAACTAAGGGTATTTCAAAATTTAATCTTGATAGAGTTCTTCATTTTGATCTAGATGAAATTTATATGTATTGTGCGGTGAATTGTATTGAAAATCCTTATATTGCCAACTACATAAAGAAAAGAAAACAAATAGAAGATGAAGAGAATACTAATGAAAGGGAAGAGACTTCCCAATACCCTCCTATTATTTCTTATGATGAATCAGGTAACGAGGAAGAGCCTCCTATTCAACCAATTGTTGGAAATATGCCCTAGAGGCAATAATAAATTGATTATTATTATATTTCCTTGTTCATGATAATCTTTTATTATCCATGCTAGAATTGTATTGATAGGAAACTCAGATACATGTGTGGATACATAGACAACACCATGTCCCTAGTAAGCCTCTAGTTGACTAGCTCGTTGATCAATAGATGGTTATGGTTTCCTGACCATGGACATTGGATGTCATTGATAACGGGATCACATCATTAGGAGAATGATGTGATGGACAAGACCCAATCCTAAGCATAGCACAAGATCGTGTAGTTCGTATGCTAAAGCTTTTCTAATGTCAAGTATCATTTCCTTAGACCATGAGATTGTGCAACTCCCGGATACCGTAGGAGTGATTTAGGTGTGCCAAACGTCACAACGTAACTGGGTGGCTATAAAGATACACTACAGGTATCTCCGAAAGTGTCTGTTGGGTTGGCATGAATCGAGACTGGGATTTGTCACTCCGTGTAAAACGGAGAGGTATCTCTGGGCCCACTCGGTAGGACATCATCATAATGTGCACAATGTGATCAAGGAGTTGATCACGGGATGATGTGTTACGGAACGAGTAAAGAGACTTGCCGGTAACGAGATTGAACAAGGTATCGGGATACCGACGATCGAATCTCGGGCAAGTATCATACCGCTAGACAAAGGGAATTGTATACGGGATTGATCGAATCCTCGACATCGTGGTTCATCCGATGAGATCATCGTGGAACATGTGGGAACCAACATGGGTATCCAGATCCCGCTGTTGGTTATTGACCGGAGAACGTCTCGGTCATGTCTGCATGGTTCTCGAACCCGTAGGGTCTACACACTTAAGGTTCGATGACGCTAGGGTTATAAAGGAAGTTTGTATGTGGTTACCGAATGTTGTTCGGAGTCCCGGATGAGATCCCGGACGTCACGAGGAGTTTCGGAATGGTCCGGAGGTAAAGATTTATATATAGGAAGTCCTATTTCGGCCATCGGGACAAGTTTCGGGGTCATCGGTATTGTACCGGGACCACCGGAAGGGTCCCGGGGGTCCACCGGGTGGGGCCACCTATCCCGGAGGGTCCCATGAGCTGAAGTGGGAAGGGATCCAGCCCAAAGTGGGCTGGGGCGCCACTTTCCCCTAGGGCCCATGCGCCTAGTGTGGGGGAAACCCTAAAGGAAGAGTCCCAGAAGGGGAAGGCACCTCCTAGGTGCCTTGGGGAGGAGGGATTCCTCCCTTGGCCGCCGCCCCCCTAGGAGATTGGATCTCCTAGGGCCGGCGCCCCCCCTGCCCCCCCTATATATAGTGGGGGAGATGGAGGACTTCTTACCTTTTGCCTTTGGTGCAGCCCTTCCCCTCTCCCAAGTCCTTCTCCTCTCCCGTGGTGCTTGGCGAAGCCCTGCAGGATTGCCACGCTCCTCCACCACCACCACGCCGTTGTGCTGCTGCTGGATGGAGTCTTCCTCAACCTCTCCCTCTCTCCTTGCTGGATCAAGGCATGGGAGACGTCACCGGGCTGTACGTGTGTTGAACGCAGAGGTGCCGTCCGTTCGGCACTAGGATCATCGGTGATTTGAATCACGACGAGTACGACTCCATCAACCCCGTTCTCTTGAACGCTTCCGCTTAGCGATCTACAAGGGTATGTAGATGCACTCTCCTTCCCCTCATTGCTGGTTTCTCCATAGATAGATCTTGGTGATACGTAGGAAAATTTTGAATTATTGCTACGTTCCCCAACAGTGGCATCATGAGCTAGGTCTATTGCGTAGATTCTATGCATGAGTAGCACACAAAGTAGTTGTGGGCGTTGATTTTGTTCAATATGCTTGCCATTACTAGTCTTATCTTGATTCGGCGGCATCGTGGGATGAAGCGGCCCGGACCAACCTTACACGTACACTTACGTGAGACCGGTTCCACCGACTGACATGCACTAGTTGCATAAGGTGGCTGGCGGGTGTCTGTCTCTCCCACTTTAGTCGGATCGGATTTGATGAAAAGGGTCCTTATGAAGGGTAAATAGCAATTGACATATCACGTTGTGGTTTTGCGTAGGTAAGAAACGTTCTTGCTAGAAACTCATAGCAGCCACGTAAAACATGCAAACAACAATTAGAGGACGTCTAACTTGTTTTTGCAGGGTATGCTATGTGATGTGATATGGCCAAAGGATGTGATGAATGATATATGTGATGTATGAGATGATCATGTTCTTGTAATAGGAATCACGACTTGCATGTCGATGAGTATGACAACCGGCAGGAGCCATAGGAGTTGTCTTTATTTAGTTATGACCTGCGTGTCAACTTAAACGTCATGTAATTACTTTACTTTATTACTAACCGTTAGCTGTAGAAGTAGAAGTAATAGTTGGCGAGACAACTTCATGAAGACACGATGATGGAGATCATGATGATGGAGATCATGGTGTCATGCCGGTGACGGTGATGATCATGGAGCCCCGAAGATGGAGATCAAAAGGAGCTATATGATATTGGCCATATCATGTCACTATTTGATTGCATGTGATGTTTATCATGTTTATACATCTTATTTGCTTAGAACGACAGTAGTAAATAAGATGATCCCTCGTTAAAATTTCAAGAAAGTGTTCCCCCTAACTGTGCACCATTGCGACAGTTCGTTCGTTTCTAAGCACCACGTGATGATCGGGTGTGATAGATTCCAACGTTCACATACAACGGGTGTAAGACATATTTACACATGCAAACACTTAGGTTGACTTGACGAGCCTAGCATGTACAGACATGGCCTCGGAACACAGAAGACCGAAAGGTCGAGCATGAGTCATATAGAAGATACGATCAACATGAAGATGTTCACCGATGTTGACTAGTCCGTCTCATGTGATGATCGGACACGACCTAGTTGACTCGGATCATGTAATCACTTAGATGACTAGAGGGATGTCTATCTGAGTGGGAGTTCATAAGATGAACTTGTTTATCCTGAACATAGTCAAAAGGATTTTGCAAATTATGTCATAGCTCGCGCTTTAGTTCTACTGTTTAGATATGTTCCTAGAGAAAATTTAGTTGAAAGTTGATAGTAGCAATTATGCGGACTAGGTCCATAAACTGAGGATTGTCCTCATTGCTTCATAGAAGGCTTATGTCCTTAATGCACCGCTCAGTGTGCTGAACCTCGAACGTCGTCTGTGGATGTTGCGAACATCTGACATACACGTTTTGATGACTACATGATAGTTCAGTGCGTAATGATAAACGGTTTAGAGTTGAGGCACCGAAAACGTTTTGAAACGTCGCGAAACATATGAGATGTTTCGAGGGCTGAAATTGGGATTTCAGGCTTGTGCCCACGTCAAGAGGTATAAGACCTCCGACGATTTTCTTAACCTGTAAACTAAGGGAGAAAAGCTCAATTGTTGAGCTTGTGCTCAGATTGTCTGAGTACAACAATCATTTGAATCGAGTGGGAGTTGATCTTCCAGATGAGACAGTGATGTTTCTCCAAAGTCATTGCCACCAAGCTGCTAGAGCTTCGTGATGAACTATAATATATCAGGGACATATAAGATGATCCTTGAGATATTCGCGATGTTTGACACCACAAAAGTAGAAATCAAGGAGCATCAATTGTTGATGGTTGGTGAAACCACTAGTTTCAAGAAGGGCAAGGGCAAGAAGGGATACTTCATGAAACGGCAATTCAGCTGCTGCTCTAGTGAAGAAACCCAAGGTTGAATCCAAACCCAAGACTAAGTGCTTCTGTAATAAGGGGAACAGCCACTGGAGCGGGATTACCCTAGATACTTGGTAGATGAGAAGGCTGGCAAGGTCGATAGAAGTATATTGGATATACATTATGTTGATGTGTACTTTACTAGTACTCCTAGTAGCACTAGGGTATTAGATACCGGTTCGGTTGCTAAGTGTTAGTAACTCAAAATAAAAGCTATGGAATAAACGGAGACTAGCTAAAGGTGAGCTGACGATATGTGTTGGAAGTGTTTCCAATATTGATATGATCAAGCATCGCTCGCTCCCTCTACCATCGAGGTTGGTGTTTGCGTTGAGCATAGACATGCTTGGATTATGTCTATCGCAATACGGTTATTCATTTAAGGAGAATAACGGTTACTCTGTTTATTTGAATAATACCTTCAATGGTCTTGCACCTAAAATGAATGGTTCATTGAATCTCGATCGTAGTGATACACATGTTCATGCCAAAAGATAGTAATGATAGTACCACCTACTTGTGGCACTGCCACTTAAGTCATATCGGTATAAAACGCATGAAGAAGCTCCATGTTGATGGATCTTTGGACTCACTCATTTTTGAAAAGTTT
Source organism: Triticum dicoccoides (assembly GCF_002162155.2). NCBI lineage: Eukaryota > Viridiplantae > Streptophyta > Magnoliopsida > Poales > Poaceae > Triticum > Triticum dicoccoides. The sequence continues at coordinate 563,853,702 of NC_041388.1, read as the reverse complement.
GAGACATGCGAACCATGTCTATTGGTGTATATGCATAAAGAAACTCCATGCAAATGGACCATTTGGACTCACTTGATTTTGAATCACTTGAGACATGCAAATCATACCACATGGGCAAGATGACTGAAAGCCTCGGTTTCAGTAAAATGGAACCAGAAAGCAACTTGCTGGAAGTAATACATTTTGATGTGTGCAGTCCAATGAGTGCTGAGGCATGTAGTGGATATCGTTATGTTCTTCACAGATGATTTGAGTAGATGTTGAGTATATTTACTTGATGAATCATGAGTCTGAATTATTGAAAGGTTCAAGTAATTTTAGTGAGAAGTTGAAAGATCGTCGTGACAAGAGGATAAAAGATCTATGATATGATCATAGAGATGAATATCTGAATTACGAGTTTGGCACAGAATTAAGACATTGTGGAAATTGTTTCACAACTAATACAGCCTGGAACACCATCGTGTGATGGTGTGTCCGAACATCATAACTGCACCCTATTGGATATGATGCATACCATGATGTTTCTTATCGAATTACCACGATAGTTTATGGGTTAGGCATTAGAGACAACCACATTCACTTTAAATAGGGCACCACATAATTCCGATGATATGACACCATATGAACTATGGTTTAAAGAAACCTAAGCTGTCATTTCTTAAAAGTTTGGGGCTGCGACGCTTATGTGAAGAAGTTTCAGGCTGATAAGCTCGAACCCAAAGCGGATAAATACATCTTCATAGGACACCCAAAACAGTTGGGTATACCTCCTGTCTCAGATCCGAAAGCAATAAAGGATTGTTTCTAGAATCGGGTCCTTTCTCGAGGAAAAGTTTCTCTCGAAAGAATTGAGTGGGAGGATGGTGGAGACTTGATGAGGTTATTGAACCGTCTCTTCAACTAGTGTGTGGCAGGGCACAGGGAGTTGTTCCTGTGGCGTCTACACCAATTGAAGTGGAAGCTTATGATGGTGATCATGAAACTTCAGATCAAGTCACTATCAAACCTCGTGGGATGACAAGGATGCGTACTACTTCAGAGTGGTACGTAATCCTATCTTGGAAGTCATGTTGCTAGACAACAATGAACCTACGAGCTATGGAGAAGCGATGGTGGGCCTGGATTCCGATAAATGGCTCGAGGCCATAAAATCCGAGAGAGGATCCATGTATGAAAACAAAGTGTAGACTTTGGCAGAACAGCTCGATGGTCGTAAGGCTGTTGAGTACAGATGGGTTTTAAAAGGAAGACGGACAATGATGGTAAGTATCACCATTAAGAAAGCTCGACTTGTCGTTAAGATGTTTTCCGACAAGTTCAAGGAGTTGACTACGAAGAGACTTTCTCACCCGCAGCGATGCTAAGAGTCTGTTGGAATTATGTTAGCGAATACTGCATTATTTATGAAATCTTGCAGATAGGATGTCAAAACATTGTTTCCTCAATGATTTTCTTGAGGAAAGGTTGTATGTGATACAATCGGAAGGTTTTGTCAATCCTGAAAGATGCTAACAAGTGTACAAAGCTCCAGCTATCCTTCTAAGGACTGGAGTAAGCATCTCGGAGTTGGAATGTGTGCTTTGATGAGATGATCAGAGATTTTGGGTGTATACAAAGTTTATGACAAACTTGTATTTCCAAAGAAGTGAGTAGGAGCACTATAGAATTTCTGATGAGTATATGTTGTTAACATATTAAGGATCAGAAATGATGTAGAATTTCTGGAAAGCATATAGGGTTATTTGGAAAGTGTTTTTCAATGGAAAGCCTGGATTAAGCTACTTGAGCATTGAGCATCAAGATCTATAAGGATAGATCAAAACGCTTAATGGTACTTTCAAATGAGCACATACCTTGACATGATCTTGAAGGTGTTCAAGATGGATCAGTCAAAGAAGGAGTTCTTGCCTGAGTTGTAAGGTATGAAGTTAAGACTTAACGCTCGACCACGGCAGAATAGAGAGAAAGGACGAAGGTCGTCCCCTATGCTTAAGACATAGGCTCTACAGTATGATATGCTGTGTACCGCACCTGAAATGTGCCTTGCCATGAGTCAGTCAAGGGGTACAAGAGTGATCCAAGAATGGATCATAGGACAGCGGTCAAAGTTATCCTTAGTAACTAGTGGACTAAGGAATTTTCTCGATTATGGAGGTGGTAAAAGAGTTCGTCGTAAAGGGTTACGCCGATGCAAACTTTGACACTAATCCAGATTATTCTGAGTAGTAAACTGGATTCGTATAGTAGAACAGTTATTTGGAATAGCTCCAAATAGAACGTGGTAGCTGCATCTAGGAGATGACATAGAGATTTGTAAAGCACACACGGATCTGAAAGGTTCAGACCCGTTGACTATAACCTCTCTCACAAGCATAACATGATCAAACCCAGAACTCATCGAGTGTTAATCACATGGTAAATGTGAACTAGATTATTGACTCTAGTAAACTCTTTGGGTGTTAGTCACATGGTGATGTGACCTATGAGTGTTAATCACATGGCGATGTGAACTAGATTATTGACTCTAGTGCAAGTGGGAGACAATTGGAAATATGCCCTAGAGGCAATAATAAATTGATTATTATTATATTTCCTTGTTCATGATAATCGTTTATTATCCATGCTAGAATTGTATTGATAGGAAACTCAGATACATGTGTGGATACATAGACAACACCATGTCCCTAGTAAGCCTCTAGTTGACTAGCTCGTTGATCAATAGATGGTTACGGTTTCCTGACCATGGACATTTGATGTCATTGATAACGGGATCACATCATTAGGAGAATGATGTGATGGACAAGCCCAATCCTAAGCATAGCACAAGATCGTGTAGTTCGTATGCTAAAGCTTTTCTAATGTCAAGTATCATTTCCTTAGACCATGAGATTGTGCAACTCCCGGATACCGTAGGAGTGCTTTGGGTGTGCCAAACGTCACAACGTAACTGGGTGGCTATAAAGGTACACTACAGGTATCTCCGAAAGTGTCTGTTGGGTTGGCACGAATCGAGACTGGGATTTGTCACTCCATGTAAAACGGAGAGGTATCTCTGGGCCCACTCGGTAGGACATCATCATAATGTGCACAATGTGATCAAGGAGTTGATCACGGGATGATGTGTTACGGAACGAGTAAAGAGACTTGCCGGTAACGAGATTGAACAAGGTATCGGGATACCGACGATCGAATCTCGGGCAAGTATCGTACCGCTAGACAAAGGGAATTGTATACGGGATTGATCAAATCCTCGACATCGTGGTTCATCCGATGAGATCATCGTGGAACATGTGGGAACCAACATGGGTATCCAGATCCCGCTGTTGGTTATTGATCGGAGAACGTCTCAGTCATGTCTGCATGGTTCCCGAACCTGTAGGGTCTACACACTTAAGGTTCGATGACGCTAGGGTTATAAAGGAAGTTTGTATGTGGTTACCGAATGTTTTTCAGAGTCCCGTATGAGATCCCGGACGTCACGAGGAGTTCCGGAATGGTCCGAAGGTAAAGATTTATATATAGGAAGTCCTATTTCGTCCATCGGGACAAGTTTCGGGGTCATCGGTATTGTACCGGGACCACCGGAAGGGTCCCGGGGGTCCACCGAGTGGGGCCACCTATCCCGGAGGGTCCCATGGGCTGAAGTGGGAAGGGATCCAGCCCAAAGTGGGCTGAGGCGCCACTTTCCCCTAGGGCCCATGCGCCTAGTGTGGGGGAAACCCTAAAGGAAGAGTCCCAGAAGGGGAAGGCACCTCCTAGGTGCCTTGGGGAGGAGGGATTCCTCCCTTGGCCACCGCCCCCCTAGGAGATTGGATCTCCTAGGGCCGGCGCCCCCCCTTGGCCCCCCTATATATAGTGGGGGAGATGGAGGACTTCTTACCTTTTGCCTTTGGTGTAGCCCTTCCCCTCTCCCATGTCCTTCTCCTCTCCCGTGGTGCTTGGCGGAGCCCTGCAGGATTGCCACGCTCCTTCACCACCACCACGCCGTTGTGCTGCTGCTGGATGGAGTCTTCCTCAACCTCTCCCTCTCTCCTTGCTGGATCAAGGCATGGGAGACGTCACCGGGCTGTACGTGTGTTGAACGCGGAGGTGCCGTCCGTTCGGCACTAGGATCATCGGTGATTTGAATCACGACGAGTACGACTCCATCAACCCCGTTCTCTTGAACGCTTCCGCTTAGCGATCTACAAGGGTATGTAGATGCACTCTCCTTCCCCTCGTTGCTGGTGTCTCCATAGATAGATCTTGGTGATACGTAGGAAAATTTTGAATTATTGCTACGTTCCCCAACACCAATCTCATTAATAAGGAGTTCCAAAAAGAGGATTGAACCCACACATGATGTGGTGAAGAAGAAGAAAAGAAAAAGGAAGAGAGGTAAAAAGATATCTCTTCCAAATAATGCTGCTCCTATTACTATTGTGCCTCATGAAAATATAATTGTGGAAGATAATGATACTTCTTATGATCTTGAAAATCTTTTTGGCACTTGCTTGGAAGAATATGATAATTGCTATACTATTGGTGCTATTCATACAATTAATGATGAGAGTGATTATGCTTATGATATGAAAAGGCCCAAGCTTGGGGATGCTATGTTTGATGAAGATGATGTTTTTGAGAATATATTTGCTGCAATTAATGTGTGTCCCAAGCTTGGGGATGTTATGTTTATTAATGATGATATTTTAGTCTTCCAAGTTTTGATATGCAAAGTTGTTATGATAAGAACAAAGTTGCTACTTATGATGATTATTGTGATGAAACTTATGCTATAAAGAGTAGTGATGATTATATTTATAAAACTTGTCATGATTATGAGTACCCTTTCTCTGAACATTACTCTTTTAATGTGGAAACATTTTATAGTATTCAAGTCTCTTATGATACTCCCACTATTCTGACTGAGAAGAAATTTGCTTATGTGGAGAGTAATAAAATTTCTATGCTTGTAGATCATGAAAAGAGTTCTTTAGATGCTGGTTATATTGTTGAATTCATTCATGATGCTACTGAATATTATTATGGGGGAGGAATATATGCATCTAGGAATTGCAATAATATCAAGTTTCCTTTCTATGTGCTTAAATTTTTGAAGTTGTGCTTGTTTTACCTTCCTATGCAAGTTGATTATTGTTCCCATAAGTTGTTTGCTCACAAAACCCCTATGCATAGGAAGTGGGTTAGGATTAAATGTGCTAGTTATATTCTTCATGATGCTCTCTTTATGTTACAATTCTTATCCTTTATGTGAGCATCGTTGAAATCATCATGCCTAGCTAAGGGCGTTAAACAATAGCGCTTGTTGGGAGGCAACCCAATTTTTTTTAGTTCCTTGCTTTTTGTTCCTGTTTAGTAATAAATAATTCATCTAGCTGCTGTTTATATGTGGTTTTATGCTTTTAATTAGTGTTTGTGCCAAGTAGAACCGTTGGGAAGACTTGGGGAAAGTCTTGTTGATCATGCTGTAAAAAACAGAAACTTTAGCGGTCACGAGAATTGCTGCCATTTTTATTTGGAGAGCGCTATTTAGTTAATTATTTTTGAAGATGATTAATAGATAAATTCCTCAGGTCCAGCAATTTATTTGAGAATTTTATGAGTTCCAGAAGTATACGTTTGATCCAGATTACTACAGACTGTTCTGGTTTTCGTGTGTTGTTTGCTTATTTTGATGAATCTATGGCTAGTAAAATAGTTTATAAACCATAGAGAAGTTGAAATACAGTAGGGTTAACACCAATATAAATAAATAATGAGTTCATTACAGTACCTTGAAGTGGTGTTTTGTTTTCTTTCCCTAACGGAGCTTACGAGTTTTCTGTTAAGTTTTGTGTTGTGAAGTTTTCAAGTTTTGGGTAAGGATTCGATGGACTATGGAATAAGGAGTGGCAAGAGCCTAAGCTTGGGGATTCCCAAGGCACCCCAAGGTAATATTCAAGGACAACCAAAAGCCTAAGCTTGGGGATGCCCCGGAAGGCATCCCCTCTTTCGTCTTCGTTCATCGGTAACTTTACTTGGAGCTATATTTTTATTCACCACATGATATGTGTTTTGCTTGGAGCGTCAATTTATTTTGTTAGGATTTGCTTTATGTTATTTAGAACAATGTTTTGCATCTTTTATTTCAATAAAAGTGGCATTGATAGCCTTTACTATGCCTATGTTACAAGTATACATGTCGCTGTTTGAAAATAGAAAGTTTACCTCTGTTGCAATAATTCTCTAGAAAAGTCAGAATGTGATAAAATGTTGAAACCTTTTACATATTAAGCTCTGATAAATTTACTACAGTTAGAATTTTCTTTAATAATTTTTGGAGCTAGGGAAGTATGGATGTTGCAGCATTCTTTACAGACTATCCTGTTTAGGCAGATTGCTGTTATGTTTGCATTGGTTGCATATGTTTACTTCTTTAATGATTCTATTTGAGGATAGGACTATTAAATATGCAGAGGCATTTAGTATGCAATGTTTAATAATAATTTTAGTGATTTGCTACAGTAGAATATGATAAGGTTTTTGCAATGGTTTATACTAACCTATCTCACGAGTCCTTGTTGAGTTTTGTGTGGATGAAGCTTTTGAGATTTAGGGAGACCGTGATATGAGAGGAATTAAGGAGACACAAAAGCTCAAGCTTGGGGATGCCCAAGGCACCCCAAGATAATATTTCAAGAAGTCTCAAGCGTCTAAGCTTGGGGATGCCCCGGTTGGCATCCCACCTTTCTTCTTCAACAACTATCGGTTAGTATCGGTTGATCCTAAGTTTTTTGCTTCTTCACATAATGTTTGACATTCTTAGAATGTCATTTTATTTTGCTTTTATTGCTGTTTGAATAAAATACCAAGATCTGAAATTATTAAATGTTAGAGAGTCTTCACATGGTTGCATAATTATTCAACTACTCATTGATCTTCACTTATATCTTTCAGAGTAGTTTGTCGTTTGCTCTAGTGCTTCACTTATATCTTTTAGAGCATGGTGCTAGTTTTATTTTGAAGAAATAGATGAACTCTCTTACTTCACTTAGATTATTTTGAGAGTCTTAAATATCATGGTAATTTGCTTAAAATCCTAATATGCTAGGTATTCAAGATTAATAAAACTTTCTTATGGGTGTGTTGAATACTATGAGAAGTTTGATGCTTGATAATTGTTTTGAGATATGAGCATGGTGATATTAGAGTCATGCTAGTTGACTGGTTATGAATTTGAGAAATACTTGTGTTGAAGTTTGTGATTCCCGTAGCATGCACGTATGGTGAACCGTTATGTGATGAAGTCGGAGCATGATTTATTTATTGATTGTCTTCCTTATGAGTGGCGGTCGGGGACGAGCGATGGTCTTTTGCTACCAATCTATCCCCCTAGGAGCATGTGCGTAATACTTTGCTTTGATAACTTGTAGATTTTTGCAATAAGTATATGAGTTCTTTATGACTAATGTTGAGTCCATGGATTATACGCACTCTCACCCTTCCACCCTTGCTAGACTCACTAGTACCGCGCACCTTTCGCCGGTTCCATAAACCCACCATTTACCTTCCTAAAAACAGCCACCATACCTACCTATTATGGCATTTCCATAACCATTCTGAGATATATTGCCATGCAACTTTCCACCGTTCCATTTATTATGACACTCTTCATCATTGTCATATTGCTTTGCATGATCATGTAGTTGACATCGTATTTGTGGCAAAGCCACCATTCATAATTATTCATACATGTCACTCATGCATCATTGCACATCCCGGTACACCACCGGAGGCATTCATATAGAGTCATATCTTGTCTTAAGTATCGAGTTGTACATCTTGAGTTGTAAGAAAATAAAAGTGTGATGATTATCATTATTAGAGCATTGTCCCAGTGAGGAAAGGATGATGGAGACCATGATTCCCCCACAAGTCAGGATGAGACTCCGGACGGAAAAAAGAGGCCAAAGAAGCCCAAAAAAAAGAGGCCATAAAAGAAAGAGCAGGCCTAAATAAAAAATAATAATATAAAAATAAAAAATGAGAGAAAAAGAGAGAAGGGACAATGCTACTATCCTTTTACCACACTTGTGCTTCAAAGTAGCACCATGATCTTCATGATAGAGAGTCTCTTATGTTGTCACTTTCATATACTAGTGGGAATCTTTCATTATAGAACTTGGCTTGTATATTCCAATGATGGGCTTCCTCAAAATGCCCTAGGTCTTCGTGAGAAAGCGAGTTGGATGCACACCCACTAGTTTCTTTTGTTGAGCTTTCATATACTTATAGCTCTAGTGCATCCGTTGCATGGCAATCCCTACTCACTCACATTGATATCTATTGATGGGCATCTCCATAGCCCATTGATACGCCTAGTCGATGTGAGACTATCTTCTCCCTTTTTGTCTTCTCCACAATCACCATTCTATTCCACCCATAGTGCTATGTCCATGGCTCACGCTCATGTATTGCATGAAGTTTGAAAAAGTTTGAGAACATCAAAAGTATGAAACAATTGCTTGGCTTGTCATCGGGGTTGTGCATGATTTAAATATTTTGTGTGGTGAAGATAGAGCATAGCCAGACTATATGATTTTGTAGGGATAGCTTTCTTTGGCCATGTTATTTTGAGAAGACATAATTGCTTAGTTAGTATGCTTGAAGTATTATCATTTTTATGTCAATATGAACTTTTGTCTTGAATCTTATGGATCTGAATATTCATACCACAATTAAGAAGAATCACATTGAAATTATGCCAAGTAGCACTCCGCATCAAAAAATCTGTTTTTATCATTTACCTACTCGAGGACGAGCAGGAATTAAGCTTGGGGATGCTGATATGTCTCCAACTATCTATAATTTTTTATTGCTCCATGCTATATTATCTACTGTTTTGAATGTTTATGGGCTTTATTATACACTTTTATATCATTTTTGGGACTAACCTATTAACCCAGAGCCCAGTGCCAGTTTCTGTTTTTTACCCTGTTTTAGGGTTTCGAAGAAAAGGAAAATCAAACGGAGTCCAATTGACCTGAAACTTCACGGAACTCATTTTTGGAAGGAAAGAAGCCCAGAAGACTTGGAGTGCACGTCGGGGGATCTGTGAGGAGGTCACGAGGCAGGGGGGTGCGCCCACCCCCCCTGGGCGCGCCCTCCACCCTCGTGAGCCCCTCGTGGCCCCCCTGACGTACTTCTTCCGCCTATATATCTCCATATACCCTAAAAAAACATCTGGAAGCACAATAGATAGGGAGTTCCGCCGCCAGAAGCCTCCGTAGCCACCGAAAACCAATCTAGACCCGTTCCGGCACCCTGCCGGAGGGGGAATCCTTCTCCGGTGGCCATCTTCATCATCCTGGTGCTCTCCATGACGAGGAGGGAGTAGTTCTCCCTCGGGCTGAGGGTATGCACCAGTAGCTATGTGTTTGATCTCCCTCTCTCGTTTTCTTGAGGTGATACGATCTTGATGTATCGCGAGCTTTGTTATTATATTTGGATCCTATGATATTTCCTTCCCCCTCTACTCTCTTGTAATGGATTGAGTTTCCCCTTTGAAGTTATATTATTGGGTTGAATCTTAAAAGATTTGAGAACACTTGATGTATGTCTTGCCGTGGATACCTGTGGTGACAATGGGATATCACGTGATTCACTTGATGTATGTTTTGGTGATCAACTTGCGGGTTCCGCCCATGAACCTATGCATAGGGGTTGGCACACGTTTTCGTCGTGATTCTCCGGTAGAACTTTGGGGCACTCTTTGAGGTCCTATGTGTTGGTTGAATAGATGAATCTGAGATTGTGTGATGCATATTGTATAATCATACCCAAGGATACTTGAGGTGACATTGGAGTATCTAGGTGACATTAGGGTTTTGGTTGATTTTTGTCTTAAGGTGTTATTCTAGTACGAACTCTAGGGCTGTTTGTGACACCTATAGGAATAGCCCAACGGATTGATTGGAAAGAATAACTTTGAGGTGGTTTCATACCCTACCATAATCTCTTCCTTCGTTCTCCACTATTAGTGACTTTGGAGTGACTCTTTGTTGCATGTTGAGGGATAGTTATGTGATCCAATTATGTTAGTATTGTTGAGAGGTCTTGCACTAGTGAAAGTATGAACCCTAGGCCTTGTTTCAACGCATTGCAATACCGTTTACGATCACTTTTATCATTAGTTACCTTGCTGTTTTTATATTTTCAGATTACAAATACCTTTATCTACCATCCATATAGCACTTGTATCACCATCTCTTTGCCGAACTAGTGCACCTATAGAATTTACCATTGTATTGGGTGTGTTGGGGACACAAGAGACTCTTTGTTATTTGGTTGAAGGGTTGCTTGAGAGAGACCATCTTAATCCTACGCCTCCTACGGATTGATAAACCTTAGGTCATCCACTTGAGGGAAATTTGCTACTGTCCTACAAACCTCTGCACTTGGAGGCCCAACAACGTCTACAGGAAGAAGGTTGTGTAGTAGACATCAGCGCCCAGTCGGATTCGATGGGCACGGGCGCAGGCGGTTCGGTGTCCGTGGCCGGGGAAGAATACGACAGTTTGGCGTCACGGCTCTCGTGAAGGGTAAGGTCGATACTCGGCTCGATCGCTGATGAGAGTGCGGCCTCCGCGGCGGGGTCTATCCACCCGTCACTGGATGGCGCAATTGGCTCCGATTTGAGGGTCGGAGCGGTCGCCGGTGCGATCTCCCGAACACTGTCCAATGGTGGAGCTAAGTCATGCTCATCGTGACCGTGTGGCGCACTCGGCAAGGGCTCGAATCCGTTGAAGATCAAGTCTCCGTGGATGTCGGCTGTGTAGTTCAAGTTTCCAAACCTGACCTGATAGCCAGGGGCGTAGCTCTCGTTTTGCTCCAGATGGCCAAGCGAGTTGGCCCACAGTGTGGAGCTGCCGAATACAAAGATCTGTCCGGGGAGAAAAGTCTCACCCTGGACTGCATCACTATCGATGATCGAAGGAGCCATCAAGCCTAATGATGACGACACAGAGGAACTCTCAATGAAAGCACCAATGTCGGTGTCAAAACCGGCGGATCTCGGGTAGGGGGTCCCGAACTGTGCGTCTAAGGCGGATGGTAACATGAGGCAGGGGCACAATGTTTTACCTAGGTTCGGGCCCTCTTGATGGAGGTAAAATCCTACGTCCTGCTTGATTATTCTTGATAATATGAGTAGTACAAGAGTCGATCTACCACGAGATCAGAGAGGCTAAACCCTAGAAGCTAGCATATGGTATGATTGTATGTTGTCCTACGGACTAAAACCCTCCGGTTTATATAGACACGGAGGGGGCTAGGGTTACACAGAGTCGGTTACAAGGAAGGAGATCTACATATCCGTATTGCCAAGCTTGCCTTCCACGCCAAGGAGAGTCCCATGCGGACACGGGACAAAGTCTTCAATCTTGTATCTTCATAGTCCAACAGTCCGACCAAAGGATATAATCCGGCTGTCCGGATACCCCCTAATCCAGGACTCCCTCACCCGCTCTGTCGGCAACAGACAGGCCTTTTCCCGCTGTTTTTCTCCCTTTCCCTTCATTTCCTCATTGCCCCCCCTTCTGCCCCGATGCTCCCGCCATTCTCCTCCCGCGCCCCGCCATCCGTCCGCCATGCCGCCGAAGAAGTATTTGGCTCCTCGCCCCGCTGTCGCTGCCGATTCTACCCAGCCGAAGCAGAGGAAGTCGAGGGCGCTGATGGCAAAACCACCGGGCGTGTCCAACGCCGAGTGAAGGGCGGAGGTTCAGCACCGAGAGGCTGTCACCACCGACCGTCGGAGCAGGCTCAACACCAAGGCCAAGGACACGGCAGCGGCGGAGCAGGTAGAGGCGTCTCACGCGGGGATGATGAATCTGCCCGGCCACTGCCCGCAAGCTACATGGGGAGCCAACAGAGCGTCGCATCTCCGGCCAACTTCTCATCGCCGCCGCCCTTGGGGCACGCACCCTCGTCTGGCTACTCCGGCGGCGACACGCATGGTGGTTTCAACCCCAACATTACCTTCCTGCATGGCGCACCGCCACGTGCCTCCCCCTCCGGCCTGAACCCTGACCAACGCACTCCCTCCCTGATGCTAGCCTCACTCGTGCGTGTCGTGTTTCGTGAATGAGCCGAGCTTAGACCTATGCCATGCTTGCGCTATGTTTTTAACAGGCAGGAACGGTTAATTAATCTCGAATTAATTACGAGTCACTAATAGATGCGTCACTGTATGAGACGTTGGACCCAGCTGCATGTGGAATCGGTCGTTGGCTCAGGCCTACGACTTCCTACCAGGCTACATGTCGACTCGATCATGGGCTTAGCCCATGACTTCCTACCCGACTACATGCCGACTTGGTCGTGGGCTTATACATTGGAGGCGTTGGCCGACTAGAGCGGTCGACTAACTCAGTTCCTCTTGCGCAACCCTAGTCGTCATCTATTGTTCCTCTCTTTCTACTGCTTCCAGCGATCCCATCCCGACGACTGTATGCACGGCCGGTCGAGAGAGCAGGCTTCCGGAACCTCGTCCTTTGTGATCTTGCACCAAGAGAAGGGCGATATGGTTTTTGGGGAGCATATCGGCATGATTGCTGCCAGTTTGTCTTCGCCTCCGTCCTCTGCTTCCACTACTTCCTCGACTCCAACACAATGGCTGAGGAT